>NC_080383.1:50666450-50761000 GCF_014773155.1 Arachis stenosperma | reverse complement strand
AATAGCCTTAGAAGCACGTGTTTGAATACGAGAAGTAGATTCTCCGGAGTTTGTGGGAGTTTCAGGGATAGTAGTAAAACGGTTCAAAAGTTGGTCAATCTTTGAATAACTTCCGAATCACTAGATTGTTGTTTTAAAATGGAGGTTTAGACTTTGCTTAACCTTGCTACTTATTTTAAAGGTTTAAAAAGAGGTTTCTCAATACTTTAGAAGTAGATGTTTCAGAATCATTTTTCAAAGAGAAAGTAGATCTTGAAGATGAGAGATTGTCGCCTAAGCATTGTAAAAATTTGTTGGTATAATTTGATTGTTCAATGAGATTTTAATATCCTTAGGGGCGACAGCTTCATCCACATTTTTGTTTTAAAGGGAGAGGCCATAACAGGATTATGTCCTTCCGTGTTGAGATAATAAAAGCTCCTTTTGGGGGAAACTCAGATCTAACTAAGTTCCCATCTTTGACTTTCCAAGTTGAAATAACATTTGCTGAAAATGAAGTTTGTTTATTTTTAAAAGGATACTCAATGTTGTTTTTGATGGAATAAGCATGAAACCATTCAAAAAAGGGAATATGCAATCTAACATCATTTAAAAATTTGTAATATTTTCTTGAATGATGAAATTTGAGAAGCTGTATAATTACTTAAATACCATTCTCTTTGGAGGTCATACTCTTTAGAGTTAAGGTTTTTAAGTAAGGCTTCTCTGTTTATAATAAATTCTGTGTTATTCATTTACCATTCAAAGAAGAATATGTTGGAGATTGATGAGATGGAATAGAAGATTCAACTTCAAATTCTACATCACCATCATCTTCTTGGTAAACTCCTTGAGAAATGCTTGAATTGTTTGTAATCCGGAAATATGTATTTCAGAATTAGCTGGTCTCGACATTTTTGAAAACTGAGATTGGGAAGTTACTGAAAAAGATCTTCTTGCTGAAGCAAAATCATTAGAAGTTCCTGCTTCAGATCTAGAAGAAAAAGAGTTTCGTCAATCAAAGAAAATTTCTACTTTCCCTGATTCATCCTGTTTTACTTCTCGTAAAAGAGGTGCTTGTCTAGGTTGCGTTGGAATGGCTCGGTCAATTGACCATGATTGTGGGAGGTCAATTTCATCCCATCTTATGAGCTTGGGATCATAACATTGGCCTTTGTCATGTCTGTGACAAACAAAGTGGTTTCACGATCTTGGGACTTAAGAAGGACTCTAGAGTTACAAGTGTTCATGACCTTGTATGAATCCTATAGATTAAGGCGGCTGGAATGGAACCTTCTTTCATGTTAAGACCATGATTCGGATGTTTAGAAAAAGAGAGTCAAGAATGTTAAGATCTAACAGGCTGACCGTCTTATTTGGGAAACAGTTGAAGTAAACTGGACCATGTCCAAGACTTGTTTCAACCGTTCCGATTAAGGAGTCTTGGAAGTCATTGTGTCTGATGTCTCTAAGACACATGAGGATAGAGGCATTCAAGCCTTCTCGGATGAGAGGTTTGACTGCAACTTGAACACCCTATGTGCAGATATCTGTAGTGGCGGGCATGTTCTCTAACTGATTGTTTAGTCAGAAGATGGAATTCCTCACCGGAATCGGGTCCTAGAGGAATATTATTTTCAGCGGTTTGATGATATAATCAGATTTTCTCTTGTTATCATCAGGGACATATAACTCATCTTGAGGGATTTTGGGTATTTCCCAATTGTCAATGGCTTGATTGATATCTTCGAAGCAGACTTCTTCTTCGAAGATATTGTTTGGGGGAAAGTTCCTCAGGACGAGTAACTTTCTCAGTAAGGGGGTTGGAAGAAGAATGGATCGGAGAGGAGGAAGAAGAGGCGGTGAAGAAAAAGAAAGGCGTCTAGAGAGAGAACGAAAGAGTTTAGACATGATTACATAAAATCTGATATCATAGCCTCCTTTGGTTCAGAGAGAACATATATATTATCACTAAACTATCACTCAAATTTTGAATCTGGGTTTTAACTCTTTTTTTTTTTTTTTTTTTTAAAACTCTCTAAATCTATAGCCACCAGGTGTTCTTACGTTTGGACCATTATTACTTTGGGGACATCTAGTTAGCCTTACTGCCCGAATTCCAGGGTCTTACTGCTACAGTCCCTTTAAGTAATAAGGTTAAACGTCCTGTACTTCCAGATTTAAAGTGTTGTTTCTTATGTACAAAAGGAACAGTGAATAAAAACATTAACAACAGTAAATATGAACAGTAAAATCCCAGATCCATGAATTTCAGAGAAAGTTTAATGATAATATGTATATTCCTACTTCCCCATCAGCTGATACCAGATGGCCCGAAGTGGATCAAGGAGGGAAAGGGGAAGAAGGAGATAGCAGTCAGTATGAATGCAGTATGATGTGCAAGAACAGGGAAGTAAATATGAAGTTAGATGCGGCGGTAGTCCGCACGCATATGCAAGTTAGTTATGTAGTTAGATGTGGCGGTAGTCCGCACACATATGCAACTGCAGTAATGTAAATATGGAAACCAAATATGAAAACTGAATAAAAGATTTTTATTGAATGTATTGAAAAGGGAGAAGAGGGAAGAGGAGCTGAAGAGCTTACAAGGGGAAATCTCAGAGCATCTCTCTCTAACTTCTCTCTATGTTTTTGTAAAATGAAAGGGTGCCTTTCTATGAAAGCGTAGCCCCCTTTTATAATTGAGAAAATACTGTTTCTACAGTGCCGGTTATGTTAACCGGTACTTTCTACAGAACAAGTTGATACAATTTATTTTGCAAATTGTCTTCTAATCTTCTCCTAGATTGATTCCAAAGCAATCGTCTTCATTTTGATTGTAATCACTTGATGATTCTTCTGAGGGAGTATGATCATCTTTGTGTTTTTTGTCTTCCTCGATCATCTTCATGATTTCTTGAAGGTGTCTTGCTAAGGTTTCTTTTGATTGGGCCCCTGCAAGGGCTGCTGCAATTTGGGCTTTCTGGTTGAGAAATACTGATTCTTCATGGTCGAATGGTTTGGTGAACTTGGGGTGCTCTTTGAACCAATTACGAACTTTGTCTGGATGAGCCATGGAGGCGTCAAACTGAGACCACCATTTTACATAGGCATTCCTTTGAAGCATAGGTGGTGATTTTGGATGTTCTTGTTTGCCGTACCTGTACTGCCATGAGAATACCCAGGCCAGGGAGAAAACAGAGAAAATTGGAGATCAGCAGGAATGCTTGTTTCCTGTTGGTCAAATTTTTTGGTGAAAATTTTGAACCCCTCATCGACAGGGGGGGCAAAATTTCTGGTAGAGGGCCAAAGTAATCCCACCATTGGGTGAACCAATTTGGGAATTGATAATTGGTATTTTTCTTGAAATAAATGAGCCAAGAATGTCTATTCTGTTTTGTAACCAGATACTCTTGTCCAGGCATCCACATAATCCCAATAAGAATCCTATCGGGTCATAAGGATTAGAGAATTTTTTTGTATTGTTTGGGTTTTACCAAATTGATTAGGGGTGAGTACTTTGAGAATTTGAAGGGTTGAATGAGTTATGTTGGTGGCATCTTTAGGATCTTTGTAATGTTTTATTGAGACTGAATCTGAATCCACTAATATGAATTCATAAAACTGTCTGGTTTTATTCAAGGCTGTTGGTCTAAAATGGAATCCTGGTGGAAAGACTTTAGGAATAACTTTAAAAGGTGATTTTTCCCAAAACTCAGGTTCCATTAGAAGGACAGAAGAGAACTTGTTTTTAGAAATGTATGTGGTTGGTTGTTTTAATTGAGTGTTGACAGGATGGGTTTGGTTTGATTGAGGTGGCATGGTTTGGGCAATTGTTTTTCCTTTGGATCATTGCAAATGGTTTTTTGAGTTGCCATCTGTGATATAAGTTTGGTGAGGTCTATCTCATCTTCATCTGAGCTGTCACATATGTCAGCCCAGGATTTTTTATGAAGTTTTGTAAGGCCTGCATCTTGTAAGGCCAACAAGGTTTGGATTGGGAAGGCATAGTCTGCCTTTGTTTGTTTTGCTGTTTGGCTACTTGGGGGTTGAGTAGATGACTCAACTACATTTTTGTGATCTGAGTAGATGACCCAGTCGGCTCTTGGGTTAAAGGGGAAGGTTGTTGGGTATGACCCAGTCGGGGTACTTGACCCAGACCTCTTTGTTGGCCCAGAAGGGCTAAGCGAATTCCTCTGCCTCTTACCGAGGCTAGTGCTGCCTTTCTAGGCATCTTTTCCTTGATTACTCCCTGCAAATATTCACGTGTGAGAAAGTCAGGGAGAGAGTTTGAGTTACCCTTGATGTGCTCAATGTCGAAATCAAAGACACTTAAATTGCTTGCCATCTGGCAAAAATTTGTTTTGATGCAAGGTTTTTTACATCATTTTGTAACACGTCTTTAGCTGATTTACAATCAACTCGGACTAAAAATTTTGGTTGAGTAAATCTGATTGAAATTTTGTGATGCATAAAACAATGGCTAAAATTTCTTTTTGATAGTGGAATATTTTTGTTGAGTAGAATTCCAGTGTTTGGATGTAAATGCAATGATACCTTCTTTATCATGCAGTTTTTGTTTTAAAATACCACCATATCCTAAATCTGATGCATCAGTTTCTACAATTTTGAATGCATGAGGAATTGGTAGGTAAAGACATGGAAGATTGCGAACTTTGGTTTTAAGAAATCTGATGATATCCGAATGTTTGTCCGTCCAAGGTGGGGGATTTTTTTAAGCCTATCATGGAGGGGCTTAAGGAGGTTGTTCAAATTCGGGATGAAATCTGAAACATAATTAAGACATCCTAGGAACCTCTGGAGCTGAGGTTTATCGAGGATATAATCTGGAAATTTTTCTGCAAACAGAATTGATCTTTCAATAGGAGTTATTGTTCCTTGGAAAATAATGTGACCGAGAAATCGGATTTTTGTTTGAAAAAGAACAATTTTTGGTTTAGAAACAGCAAGTCCATTTTTTTGGATAATGTACATAAAAGTTTTAACATGTTTGAAATGTTCATCCAGAGTTTGGGAAAAAATTAAGACATCATCAATATAGACAATTGCAAAGTTTGAGTATGGATTGAAAATATCATTCATGATTTTCTGAAATTCTGAAGGGGCATTTTTCAGACCAAAAGGCATTACATTCCATTCATATTGCCCGAATGGAACTGTAAAAGCTGTTTTATATCGATCTGATTCAGTAATTTGGATTTGCCAAAAGCCTGACTTCATATCAAATTTTGAAAAAATATTTGCCGAGTTTAACCTGTTAAGCAAATCCTTTTTATTTGGGATTGGATAACGAATCCACTGTAAAGCTTGATTCAAAGGTTTATAATTGATAACAAGCCTGGGAGTTCCTCTTTCTATCTCAGCTTGTTTATTAACATAAAAAGCAGAGCAAGACCAAGGACTTTTGCTGGGCCTAATTAATCTTTTATCCAAGAGATCATTAATTTCTTGTTGACAATGCTGTAAAAGCTGCTCATTCATTTGAATGGGACGGGCTTTTGTAGGGATTTTAGATTCTTTGAAATCCTTTTCATATGGAAGATCAACTATATGTTGTTTCCTATCCCAGAAGGCATGAGGCAAATCAGAACAAATAGATGTTTCAATTTGGTGTAAAAGATTTTTTATCTTTTCTTGAACCTTTGGTTGCGAAAGCTGCGATTCAAGGGTTTTGAAAGAGATTTCTTGTTTTAGAAAACAAATCTGTTTGGTTTTGGATTCGATTAGGTTTAGAGATCTTTGCTTTGGTGAGTCTAAGAACTCAAAAAAAGTTATTTGTCCTCCTACAAAAGAGGTAAGTCCAGGCCAATCTGCCAGATAAGGAAACAAAAGATTTATAAAAGGTGTCCCCAAAACTACATCGTTTTTTATCTCTTTTGAGATGATGAAATCGGTGGGAATACTGATATTTCCCTTTTCAATAAAAACATTGGTTATTTTAAAATTGATACTTAGCCTTTCACCCGTTATTGAGCTAAGGCGTTCAGTAGTTTTTTCAAAATATTTTGTGGGGACCAGACCTTCCATAATACAGTTTGAATCTGCACCTGAATCAAAGAGTGCAATGGTGTCAAAAACAAAATCTTTAACGACAATTCGGACATTAACACGGTGTTTCATGAAGGAGAATACATTTATTATTCTCAAAATTTGTTTTACCTCATTGTCGTTAGAAATTTTGTTTTCTTGTTCCTTAGAGGACTCAGTTTGGTTTAAAAGAGAACCAAGATCCTCATCACCAGATTCTTCTTCTTGTACTAATTGTGAGAGAATAAGATGATGATCGTTTTGGTTTCTTTTGATTTCCTGGATTTCTCTCTTAAGGTTGTTAACCTCACTTTGGAGGTCCTGAATGGTTACGGGACGAATAACTTGTTTTTCTAATTTTTGAAAATAGGTTTGACGTCATATTTGTTATTAAGAACTAAGCTTTTGGGCTTTTTCTCCTTTTGTAAAGATCTTTTTAATTTCAAAAGAAAATCTTTCTTTTGTTCTGGATTGTCAATAGCCTCGATTGCATCAAATAAGAGATCTTGATCTTTGGATAAAACATTAATTTGTTTGATATCTGAATCTGATGATGACTCAACATCATCAACTTGGATGTTGTTGATATTATTATCAGAAGATTCTGGTCCAGAGTTATCATCTGAGCTTTCAATCATAAGATTATTAATCTGGTCCTCAATTGAGGATCAAGGTTCAGATTATTAATCTTTCCTTTTAACCGACAATATTTGCTAACATGTCCTGGTTTTTTACATGTATAACAAATAATGGGGTTTCTCTGGGGATGCTTATCGAAATTCTTTTGGAAACCTGTTTCATGTTTAGGTTTTTGAAAATCCCTTTTGAAACGTCTGAAATTCTTTTCAGGGTTAGGTTTAAAAACTTTTCGGTTGGAAGGTCTTTTGGATTTCCTTGGATGACAAGCAGGAAGACCAAATTGTTCACAGAAAGTTCCCAGATCGATACGATTTTGAGTTTTCTCACGAGCAAGTTGCCTTTGAATTTTATCATCTTGACAAATCTTTAAGGCAACCTTTTGAATAAAAGAAATGAGTTGGCCATAACTTAACTCATCATAGGGTATTATCCCGTCCGGAGTTAAGCTACGAATTTTGTCCCTTACTTTATCGCCAAGGGATTTGGGGAGTCCAGCAAGGAATTTTTCTTTCCAGAAAGGTTGTTGACTGTCTTCTCTGGTATAAACCCTAGTAAGAAAGGTGTCTTTATACCATCGGAAGTCAGACAAAGTTTTGCATCTGAGATTGGAAAGTAGCTCAGCAGAACGGTCTTTCCAAAGAGACGGATCACCAATGAAGTGGCTTGCTATAGTAAAAATTAAGGTATTGACAGCATCGGGGATAGGTTCCCCGTCGTCGCCAATGATGGGTTCGTTTTGGTCATTAACTTTTATGGCAGAAAAGATCGAGTGCTTTTGGTTATCGGAAAGGTAGTTATCCCACCATCCCTTCAGCTGGCCACTAAAACCAGAAACAATAACATTAGCTATAGCTTCTTCAGAGGTGTCATGGGCTGCTTGATAGGCTGTGCCTACCATTGTCATGTGCTGGAGCATACTCATGATATTATATTCCGTTTTGCCATCTATATTCCATTCATAGACATTATTGGCATTGAAGCTAACAAAACCTAGTTCTCTTTCTTCAAGAGCTAGATCAGGAGCGGATACACGATTATAACCGTACGTAGAGGGTTTAGTTAAACCCTTCCACTTGGTTAGAGAGTTGGTTAAAATGGGACTGATCTTGAGGGATGATTTGCCAGAATCATCACTTTGCTCAGAGCAAGAATCATTGGACTCAAGGCCAAGGGCATTAATAGCCTTAGAAGCACGTGTTTGAATACGAGAAGTAGATTCTCCGGAGTTTGTGGGAGTTTCAGGGATAGTAGTAAAACGGTTCAAAAGTTGGTCAATCTTTTGAATAACTTCCGAATCACTAGATTGTTGTTTTAAAATGGAGGTTTTAAGACTTTGCTTAACCTTGCTACTTATTTTAAAAGGTTTAAAAAGAGGTTTCTCAATACTTTTAGAAGTAGATGTTTCAGAATCATTTTTCAAAGAGAAAGTAGATCTTGAAGATGAGAGATTGTCGCCTAAGCATTGTAAAAATTTGTTGGTATAATTTGATTGTTCAATGAGATTTTTAATATCCTTAGGGGCGACAGCTTCATCCACATTTTTTGTTTTAAAGGGAGAGGCCATAACAGGATTATGTCCTTCCGTGTTTGAGATAATAAAAGCTCCTTTGGGGGAAACTCAGATCTAACTAAGTTCCCATCTTTGACTTTCCAAGTTGAAATAACATTTGCTGAAAATGAAGTTTGTTTATTTTTAAAAGGATACTCAATGTTGTTTTTGATGGAATAAGCATGAAACCATTCAAAAAAGGGAATATGCAATCTAACATCATTTAAAAATTTGTAATATTTTCTTTGAATGATGAAATTTGAGAAGCTGTATAATTACTTAAATACCATTCTCTTTGGAGGTCATACTCTTTAGAGTTAAGGTTTTTAAGTAAGGCTTCTCTGTTTATAATAAATTCTGTGTTATTCATTTACCATTCAAAGAAGAATATGTTGGAGATTGATGAGATGGAATAGAAGATTCAACTTCAAATTCTACATCACCATCATCTTCTTGGTAAACTCCTTGAGAAATGCTTGAATTGTTTTGTAATCCGGAAATATGTATTTCAGAATTAGCTGGTCTCGACATTTTTGAAAACTGAGATTGGGAAGTTACTGAAAAAGATCTTCTTGCTGAAGCAAAATCATTAGAAGTTCCTGCTTCAGATCTAGAAGAAAAAGAGTTTCGTCTATCAAAGAAAATTTCTACTTTCCCTGATTCATCCTGTTTTACTTCTCGTAAAAGAGGTGCTTGTCTAGGTTGCGTTGGAATGGCTCGGTCAATTGACCATGATTGTGGGAGGTCAATTTCATCCCATCTTATGAGCTTTGGGATCATAACATTGGCCTTTGTCATGTCTGTGACAAACAAAGTGGTTTCACGATCTTGGGACTTAAGAAGGACTCTAGAGTTACAAGTGTTCATGACCTTGTATTGAATCCTATAGATTAAGGCGGCTGGAATGGAACCTTCTTTCATGTTAAGACCATGAATTCGGATGTTTAGAAAAAGAGAGTCAAGAATGTTAAGATCTAACAGGCTGACCGTCTTATTTGGGAAACAGTTGAAGTAAACTGGACCATGTCCAAGACTTGTTTCAACCGTTCCGATTAAGGAGTCTTGGAAGTCATTGTGTCTGATGTCTCTAAGACACATGAGGATAGAGGCATTCAAGCCTTCTCGGATGAGAGGTTTGACTGCAACTTGAACACACCCTATGTGCAGATATCTGTAGTGGCGGGCATGTTCTCTAACTGATTGTTTAGTCAGAAGATGGAATTCCTCACCGGAATCGGGTCCTAGAGGAATATTATTTTCAGCGGTTTTGATGATATAATCAGATTTTCTTGTTATCATCAGGGACATATAACTCATCTTGAGGGATTTTGGGTATTTCCCAATTGTCAATGGCTTGATTGATATCTTCGAAGCAGACTTCTTCTTCGAAGATATTGTGTTTGGGGGAAAGTTCCTCAGGACGAGTAACTTTCTCAGTAAGGGGGTTGGAAGAAGAATGGATCGGAGAGGAGGAAGAAGAGGACGGTGAAGAAAAAGAAAGGCGTCTAGAGAGAGAACGAAAGAGTTTAGACATGATTACATAAAATCTGATATCATAGCCCTCCTTTGGTTCAGAGAGAACATATATATTATCACTAAACTATCACTCAAATTTTTGAATCTGGGTTTTTAACTCTTTTTTTTTTTTTTTTAAAACTCTCTAAATCTATAGCCACCAGGTGTTCTTACGTTTGGACCATTATTACTTTTGGGGACATCATCTAGTTAGCCTTACTGCCCGAATTCCAGGGTCTTACTGCTACAGTCCCTTTAAGTAATAAGGTTAAACATCCTGTACTTCCAGATTTAAAGTGTTGTTTCTTATGTACAAAAGGAACAGTGAATAAAAACATTAACAACAGTAAATATGAACAGTAAAACCCCAGATCCATGAATTTCAGAGAAAGTTTAATGATAATATGTATATTCCTACTTCCCCATCAGGCTCTGATACCAGATGGCCCGAAGTGGATCAAGGAGAGAAAGGGGAAGAAGGAGATAGCAGTCAGTATGAATGCAGTATGATGTGCAAGAACAGGGAAGTAAATATGAAGTTAGATGCGGCGGTAGTCCGCACGCATATGCAAGTTAGTTATGTAGTTAGATGTGGCGGTAGTCCGCACACATATGCAACTGCAGTAATGTAAATATGGAAACACAAATATGAAGAACTGAATAAAAGATTTTTATTGAATGTATTGAAAAGGGAGAAGAGGGAAGAGGAGCTGAAGAGCTTACAAGGGGAAATCTCAGAGCATCTCTCTCTAACTTCTCTCTATGTTTTTGTAAAATGAAAAGGGTGCCTTCCTATGAAAGCGTAGCCCCCTTTTATAATTGAGAAAAATACTGTTTCTACAGTGCCGGTTATGTTAACCGGTACTATTTCTACAGAACAAGTTGATACAATTATTTTGCAAATTGTCTTCTAATCTTCTCCTAGATTGATTCCAAAGCAATCGTCTTCATTTTGATTGTAATCACTTGATGATTCTTCTGAGGGAGTATGATCATCTTTGTGTTTTTTGTCTTCCTCGATCATCTTCATGATTTCTTGAAGGTGTCTTGCTAAGGTTTCTTTTGATTGGGCCCCTGCAAGGGCTGCTGCAATTTGGGCTTTCTGGTTGAGAAATACTGATTCTTCATGGTCGAATGGTTTGGTGAACTTGGGGTGCTCTTTGAACCAATTACGAACTTTGTCTGGATGAGCCATGGAGGCGTCAAACTGAGACCACCATTTTACATAGGCATTCCTTTGAAGCATAGGTGGTGATTTTGGATGTTCTTGTTTGCCGTACCTGTACTGCCATGAGAATACCCAGGCCAGGGAGAAAACAGAGAAAAATTGGAGATCAGCAGGAATGCTTGTTTCCTGTTGGTCAAATTTTTTGGTGAAAATTTTGGACCCCTCATCGACAGGTGGGGGCAAAATTTCTGGTAGAGGGCCAAAGTAATCCCACCATTGGGTGAACCAATTTGGGAATTGATAATTGGTATTTTTCTTGAAATAAATGAGCCAAGAATGTCTATTCTGATTATTTTGTAACCAGAATACTCTTGTCCAGGCATCCACATAATCCCAATAAGAATATCCTATCGGGTCATAAGGATTAGAGAATTTTTTGTATTGTTTGGGTTTTTACCAAATTGATTAGGGGTGAGTACTTTGAGAATTTGAAGGGTTGAATGAGTTATGTTGGTGGCATCTTTAGGATCTTTGTAATGTTTTATTGCGACTGAATCTGAATCCACTAATATGAATTCATAAAACTGTCTGGTTTTATTCAAGGCTGTTGGTCTAAAATGGAATCCTGGTGGAAAGACTTTAGGAATAACTTTAAAAGGTGATTTTTCCCAAAACTCAGGTTCCATTAGAAGGACAGAAGAGAACTTGTTTTTAGAAATGTATGTGGTTGGTTGTTTTAATTGAGTGTTGACAGGATGGGTTTGGTTTGATTGAGGTGGCATGGTTTGGGCAATTGTTTTTCCTTTTGGATCATTGCAAATGGTTTTTTGAGTTGCCATCTGTGATATAAGTTTGGTGAGGTCTATCTCATCTTCATCTGAGCTGTCACATATGTCAGCCCAGGATTTTTTATGAAGTTTTGTAAGGCCTGCATCTTGTAAGGCCAACAAGGTTTGGATTGGGAAGGCATAGTCTGCCTTTGTTTGTTTTGCTGTTTGGCTACTTGGGGGTTGAGTAGATGACTCAACTACATTTTTTGTGATCTGAGTAGATGACCCAGTCGGCTCTTGGGTTAAAGGGGAAGGTTGTTGGGTAGATGACCCAGTCGGGGTACTTGACCCAGACCTCTTTGTTGGCCCAGGAAGGGCTAAGCGAATTCCTCTGCCTCTTACCGAGGCTAGTGCTGCCTTTCTAGGCATCTTTTCCTTGATTATCTCCCTGCAAATATTCACGTGTGAGAAAGTCAGGGAGAGAGTTTGAGTTACCCTTGATGTGCTCAATGTCGAAATCAAAGACACTTAAAATTGCTTGCCATCTGGCAAAAATTTGTTTTGATGCAAGGTTTTTTACATCATTTTGTAACACGTCTTTAGCTGATTTACAATCAACTCGGACTAAAAATTTTTGGTTGAGTAAATCTGATTGAAATTTTGTGATGCATAAAACAATGGCTAAAATTTCTTTTTTGATAGTGGAATATTTTGTTGAGTAGAATTCCAGTGTTTGGATGTAAATGCAATGATACCTTCTTTATCATGCAGTTTTTGTTTTAAAATACCACCATATCCTAAATCTGATGCATCAGTTTCTACAATTTTGAATGCATGAGGAATTGGTAGGTAAAGACATGGAAGATTGCGAACTTTGGTTTTAAGAAATCTGATGATATCCGAATGTTTGTCCGTCCAAGGTGGGGGATTTTTCTTAAGCCTATCATGGAGGGGCTTAAGGAGGTTGTTCAAATTCGGGATGAAATCTGAAACATAATTAAGACATCCTAGGAACCTCTGGAGCTGAGGTTTATCGAGGATATAATCTGGAAATTTTTCTGCAAACAGAATTGATCTTTCAATAGGAGTTATTGTTCCTTGGAAAATAATGTGACCGAGAAATCGGATTTTTGTTTGAAAAAGAACAATTTTTGGTTTAGAAACAGCAAGTCCATTTTTTTGGATAATGTACATAAAAGTTTTAACATGTTTGAAATGTTCATCCAGAGTTTGGGAAAAAATTAAGACATCATCAATATAGACAATTGCAAAGTTTGAGTATGGATTGAAAATATCATTCATGATTTTCTGAAATTCTGAAGGGGCATTTTTCAGACCAAAAGGCATTACATTCCATTCATATTGCCCGAATGGAACTGTAAAAGCTGTTTTATATCGATCTGATTCAGTAATTTGGATTTGCCAAAAGCCTGACTTCATATCAAATTTTGAAAAAATATTTGCCGAGTTTAACCTGTTAAGCAAATCCTTTTTATTTGGGATTGGATAACGAATCCACTGTAAAGCTTGATTCAAAGGTTTATAATTGATAACAAGCCTGGGAGTTCCTCTTTCTATCTCAGCTTGTTTATTAACATAAAAAGCAGAGCAAGACCAAGGACTTTTGCTGGGCCTAATTAATCTTTTATCCAAGAGATCATTAATTTCTTGTTGACAATGCTGTAAAAGCTGCTCATTCATTTGAATGGGACGGGCTTTTGTAGGGATTTTAGATTCTTTGAAATCCTTTTCATATGGAAGATCAACTATATGTTGTTTCCTATCCCAGAAGGCATGAGGCAAATCAGAACAAATAGATGTTTCAATTTGGTGTAAAAGATTTTTTATCTTTTCTTGAACCTTTGGTTGCGAAAGCTGCGATTCAAGGGTTTTGAAAGAGATTTCTTGTTTTAGAAAACAAATCTGTTTGGTTTTGGATTCGATTAGGTTTAGAGATCTTTGTTTGGTGAGTCTAAGAACTCAAAAAAGTTATTTGTCCTCCTACAAAAGAGGTAAGTCCAGGCCAATCTGCCAGATAAGGAAACAAAAGATTTATAAAAGGTGTCCCCAAAACTACATCGTTTTTTATCTCTTTTGAGATGATGAAATCGGTGGGAATACTGATATTTCCCTTTTCAATAAAAACATTGGTTATTTTAAAATTGATACTTAGCCTTTCACCCGTTATTGAGCTAAGGTTCAGTAGTTTTTTCAAAATATTTTGTGGGGACCAGACCTTCCATAATACAGTTTGAATCTGCACCTGAATCAAAGAGTGCAATGGTGTCAAAAACAAAATCTTTAACGACAATTCGGACATTAACACGGTGTTTCATGAAGGAGAATACATTTATTATTCTCAAAATTTGTTTTACCTCATTGTCGTTAGAAATTTTGTTTTCTTGTTCCTTAGAAGACTCAGTTTGGTTTAAAAGAGAACCAAGATCCTCATCACCAGATTCTTCTTCTTGTACTAATTGTGAGAGAATAAGATGATGATCGTTTTGGTTTCTTTTGATTTCCTGGATTTCTCTCTTAAGGTTGTTAACCTCACTTTGGAGGTCCTGAATGGTTACGGGACGAATAACTTGTTTTTCTAATTTTTTGAAAATAGGTTTGACGTCATATTTGTTATTAAGAACTAAGCTTTTGGGCTTTTTCTCCTTTTGTAAAGATCTTTTTAATTTCAAAAGAAAATCTTTCTTTTGTTCTGGATTGTCAATAGCCTCGATTGCATCAAATAAGAGATCTTGATCTTTGGATAAAACATTAATTTGTTTGATATCTGAATCTGATGATGACTCAACATCATCAACTTGGATGTTGTTGATATTATTATCAGAAGATTCTGGTCCAGAGTTATCATCTGAGCTTTCAATCATAAGATTATTAATCTGGTCCTCAATCTGAGGATCAAGGTTCAGATTATTAATCTTTCCTTTTAACCGACAATATTTGCTAACATGTCCTGGTTTTTTACATGTATAACAAATAATGGGGTTTCTCTGGGGATGCTTATCGAAATTCTTTTGGAAACCTGTTTCATGTTTAGGTTTTTGAAAATCCCTTTTGAAACGTCTGAAATTCTTTTCAGGGTTAGGTTTAAAAACTTTTCGGTTGGAAGGTCTTTTGGATTTCCTTGGATGACAAGCAGGAAGACCAAATTGTTCACAGAAAGTTCCCAGATCGATACGATTTTGAGTTTTCTCACGAGCAAGTTGCCTTTGAATTTTATCATCTTGACAAATCTTTAAGGCAACCTTTTGAATAAAAGAAATGAGTTGGCCATAACTTAACTCATCATAGGGTATTATCCCGTCCGGAGTTAAGCTACGAATTTTGTCCCTTACTTTATCGCCAAGGGATTTGGGGAGTCCAGCAAGGAATTTTTCTTTCCAGAAAGGTTGTTGACTGTCTTCTCTGGTATAAACCCTAGTAAGAAAGGAGTCTTTATACCATCGGAAGTCAGACAAAGTTTTGCATCTGAGATTGGAAAGTAGCTCAGCAGAACGGTCTTTCCAAAGAGACGGATCACCAATGAAGTGGCTTGCTATAGTAAAAATTAAGGTATTGACAGCATCGGGGATAGGTTCCCCGTCGTCGCCAATGATGGGTTCGTTTTGGTCATTAACTTTTATGGCAGAAAAGATCGAGTGCTTTTGGTTATCGGAAAGGTAGTTATCCCACCATCCCTTCAGCTGGCCACTAAAACCAGAAACAATAACATTAGCTATAGCTTCTTCAGAGGTGTCATGGGCTGCTTGATAGGCTGTGCCTACCATTGTCATGTGCTGGAGCATACTCATGATATTATATTCTGTTTTGCCATCTATATTCTATTCATAGACATTATTGGCATTGAAGCTAACAAAACCTAGTTCTCTTTCTTCAAGAGCTAGATCAGGAGCGGATACACGATTATAACCGTACGTAGAGGGTTTAGTTAAACCCTTCCACTTGGTTAGAGAGTTGGTTAAAATGGGACTGATCTTGAGGGATGATTTGCCAGAATCATCACTTTTCTCAGAGCAAGAATCATTGGACTCAAGGCCAAGGGCATTAATAGCCTTAGAAGCACGTGTTTGAATACGAGAAGTAGATTCTCCGGAGTTTGTGGGAGTTTCAGGGATAGTAGTAAAACGGTTCAAAAGTTGGTCAATCTTTTGAATAACTTCCGAATCACTAGATTGTTGTTTTAAAATGGAGGTTTTAAGACTTTGCTTAACCTTGCTACTTATTTTAAAAGGTTTAAAAAGAGGTTTCTCAATACTTTTAGAAGTAGATGTTTCAGAATCATTTTTCAAAGAGAAAGTAGATCTTGAAGATGAGAGATTGTCGCCTAAGCATTGTAAAAATTTGTTGGTATAATTTGATTGTTCAATGAGATTTTTAATATCCTTAGGGGCGACAGCTTCATCCACATTTTTTGTTTTAAAGGGAGAGGCCATAACAGGATTATGTCCTTCCGTGTTTGAGATAATAAAAGCTTCTTTTGGGGGAAACTCAGATCTAACTAAGTTCCCATCTTTGACTTTCCAAGTTGAAATAACATTTGCTGAAAATGAAGTTTGTTTATTTTTAAAAGGATACTCAATGTTGTTTTTGATGGAATAAGCATGAAACCATTCAAAAAAGGGAATATGCAATCTAACATCATTTAAAAATTTGTAATATTTTTCTTTGAATGATGAAATTTGAGAAGCTGTATAATTACTTAAATACCATTCTCTTTGGAGGTCATACTCTTTAGAGTTAAGGTTTTTAAGTAAGGCTTCTCTGTTTATAATAAATTCTGTGTTATTCATTTACCATTCAAAGAAGAATATGTTGGAGATTGATGAGATGGAATAGAAGATTCAACTTCAAATTCTACATCACCATCATCTTCTTGGTAAACTCCTTGAGAAATGCTTGAATTGTTTTGTAATCCGGAAATATGTATTTCAGAATTAGCTGGTCTCGACATTTTTGAAAACTGAGATTGGGAAGTTACTGAAAAAGATCTTCTTGCTGAAGCAAATCATTAGAAGTTCCTGCTTCAGATCTAGAAGAAAAAGAGTTTCGTCTATCAAAGAAAATTTCTACTTTCCCTGATTCATCCTGTTTTACTTCTCGTAAAAGAGGTGCTTGTCTAGGTTGCGTTGGAATGGCTCGGTCAATTGACCATGATTGTGGGAGGTCAATTTCATCCCATCTTATGAGCTTTGGGATCATAACATTGGCCTTTGTCATGTCTGTGACAAACAAAGTGGTTTCACGATCTTGGGACTTAAGAAGGACTCTAGAGTTACAAGTGTTCATGACCTTGTATTGAATCCTATAGATTAAGGCGGCTGGAATGGAACCTTCTTTCATGTTAAGACCATGAATTCGGATGTTTAGAAAAAGAGAGTCAAGAATGTTAAGATCTAACAGGCTGACCGTCTTATTTGGGAAACAGTTGAAGTAAACTGGACCATGTCCAAGACTTGTTTCAACCATTCCGATTAAGGAGTCTTGGAAGTCATTGTGTCTGATGTCTCTAAGACACATGAGGATAGAGGCATTCAAGCCTTCTCGGATGAGAGGTTTGACTGCAACTTGAACACACCCTATGTGCAGATATCTGTAGTGGCGGGCATGTTCTCTAACTGATTGTTTAGTCAGAAGATGGAATTCCTCACCGGAATCGGGTCCTAGAGGAATATTATTTTCAGCGGTTTTGATGATATAATCAGATTTTCTCTTGTTATCATCAGGGACATATAACTCATCTTGAGGGATTTTGGGTATTTCCCAATTGTCAATGGCTTGATTGATATCTTCGAAGCAGACTTCTTCTTCGAAGATATTGTGTTTGGGGGAAAGTTCCTCAGGACGAGTAACTTTCTCAGTAAGGGGGTTGGAAGAAGAATGGATCGGAGAGGAGGAAGAAGAGGACGGTGAAGAAAAAGAAAGGCGTCTAGAGAGAGAACGAAAGAGTTTAGACATGATTACATAAAATCTGATATCATAGCCCTCCTTTGGTTCAGAGAGAACATATATATTATCACTAAACTATCACTCAAATTTTTGAATCTGGGTTTTTAACTCTTTTTTTTTTTTTTTTTAAAAAACTCTCTAAATCTATAGCCACCAGGTGTTCTTACGTTTGGACCATTATTACTTTTGGGGACATCATCTAGTTAGCCTTACTGCCCGAATTCCAGGGTCTTACTGCTACAGTCCCTTTAAGTAATAAGGTTAAACGTCCTGTACTTCCAGATTTAAAGTGTTGTTTCTTATGTACAAAAGGAACAGTGAATAAAAACATTAACAACAGTAAATATGAACAGTAAAATCCCAGATCCATGAATTTCAGAGAAAGTTTAATGATAATATGTATATTCCTACTTCCCCATCAGGCTCTCACAATTAGTACAAGAAGAAGAATCTGGTGATGAGGATCTTGGTTCTCTTTTAAACCAAACTGAGTCCTCTAAGGAACAAGAAAACAAAATTTCTAACGACAATGAGGTAAAACAAATTTTGAGAATAATAAATGTATTCTCCTTCATGAAACACCGTGTTAATGTCCGAATTGTCGTTAAAGATTTTGTTTTTGACACCATTGCACTCTTTGATTCAGGTGCAGATTCAAACTGTATTATGGAAGGTCTGGTCCCCACAAAATATTTTGAAAAAACTACTGAACGCCTTAGCTCAATAACGGGTGAAAGGCTAAGTATCAATTTTAAAATAACCAATGTTTTTATTGAAAAGGGAAATATCAGTATTCCCACCGATTTCATCATCTCAAAAGAGATAAAAAACGATGTAGTTTTGGGGACACCTTTTATAAATCTTTTGTTTCCTTATCTGACAGATTGGCCTGGACTTACCTCTTTTGTAGGAGGACAAATAACTTTTTTTGAGTTCTTAGACTCACCAAAGCAAAGATCTCTAAACCTAATCGAATCCAAAACCAAACAGATTTGTTTTCTAAAACAAGAAATCTCTTTCAAAACCCTTGAATCGCAGCTTTCGCAACCAAAGGTTCAAGAAAAGATAAAAATCTTTTACACCAAATTGAAACATCTATTTGTTCTGATTTGCCTCATGCCTTCTGGGATAGGAAACAACATATAGTTGATCTTCCATATGAAAAGGATTTCAAAGAATCTAAAATCCCTACAAAAGCCCGTCCCATTCAAATGAATGAGCAGCTTTTACAGCATTGTCAACAAGAAATTAATGATCTCTTGGATAAAAGATTAATTAGGCCCAGCAAAAGTCCTTGGTCTTGCTCTGCTTTTATGTTAATAAACAAGCTGAGATAGAAAGAGGAACTCCCAGGCTTGTTATCAATTATAAACCTTTGAATCAAGCTTTACAGTGGATTCGTTATCCAATCCCAAATAAAAAGGATTTGCTTAACAGGTTAAACTCGGCAAATATTTTTTCAAAATTTGATATGAAGTCAGGCTTTTGGCAAATCCAAATTACTGAATCAGATCGATATAAAACAGCTTTTACAGTTCCATTCGGGCAATATGAATGGAATGTAATGCCTTTTGGTCTGAAAAATGCCCCTTCAGAATTTCAGAAAATCATGAATGATATTTTCAATCCATACTCAAACTTTGCAATTGTCTATATTGATGATGTCTTAATTTTTTCCCAAACTCTGGATGAACATTTCAAACATGTTAAAACTTTTATGTACATTATCCAAAAAAATGGACTTGCTGTTTCTAAACCAAAAATTGTTCTTTTTCAAACAAAAATCCGATTTCTCGGTCACATTATTTTCCAAGGAACAATAACTCCTATTGAAAGATCAATTCTGTTTGCAGAAAAATTTCCAGATTATATCCTCGATAAACCTCAGCTCCAGAGGTTCCTAGGATGTCTTAATTATGTTTCAGATTTCATCCCGAATTTGAACAACCTCCTTAAGCCCCTCCATGATAGGCTTAAGAAAAATCCCCCACCTTGGACGGACAAACATTCGGATATCATCAGATTTCTTAAAACCAAAGTTCGCAATCTTCCATGTCTTTACCTACCAATTCCTCATGCATTCAAAATTGTAGAAACTGATGCATCAGATTTAGGATATGGTGGTATTTTAAAACAAAAAACTGCATGATAAAGAAGGTATCATTGCATTTACATCCAAACACTGGAATTCTACTCAACAAAAATATTCCACTATCAAAAAAGAAATTTTAGCCATTGTTTTATGCATCACAAAATTTCAATAAGATTTACTCAACCAAAAATTTTTAGTCCGAGTTGATTGTAAATCAGCTAAAGACGTGTTACAAAATGATGTAAAAAACCTTGCATCAAAACAAATTTTTGCCAGATGGCAAGCAATTTTAAGTGTCTTTGATTTCGACATTGAGCACATCAAGGGTAACTCAAACTCTCTCCCTGACTTTCTCACACGTGAATATTTGCAGGGAGATAATCAAGGAAAAGATGCCTAGAAAGGCAGCACTAGCCTCGGTAAGAGGCAGAGGAATTCGCTTAGCCCTTCCTGGGCCAACAAAGAGGTCTGGGTCAAGTACCCCGACCGGGTCATCTACCCAACAACCTTCCCCTTTAACCCAAGAGCCGACTGGGTCATCTACTCAGATCACAAAAAATGTAGTTGAGTCATCTACTCAACCCCCAAGTAGCCAAACAGCAAACAAACAAAGGCAGACTATGCCTTCCCAATCCAAACCTTGTTGGCCTTACAAGATGCAGGCCTTACAAAACTTCATAAAAAATCCTGGGCTGACATATGTGACAGCTCAGATGAAGATGAGATAGACCTCACCAAACTTATATCACAGATGGCAACTCAAAAAACCATTTGCAATGATCCAAAAGGAAAAACAATTGCCCAAACCATGCCACCTCAATCAAACCAAACCCATCCTGTCAACACTCAATTAAAACAACCAACCACATACATTTCTAAAAACAAGTTCTCTTCTGTCCTTCTAATGGAACTTGAGTTTTGGGAAAAATCACCTTTTAAAGTTATTCCTAAAGTCTTTCCACCAGGATTCCATTTTAGACCAACAGCCTTGAATAAAACCAGACAGTTTTATGAATTCATATTAGTGGATTCAGATTCAGTCTCAATAAAACATTACAAAGATCCTAAAGATGCCACCAACATAACTCATTCAACCCTTCAAATTCTCAAAGTACTCACCCCTAATCAATTTGGTAAAAACCCAAACAATACAAAAAAATTCTCTAATCCTTATGACCCGATAGGATATTCTTATTGGGATTATGTGGATGCCTGGACAAGAGTATTCTGGTTACAAAATAATCAGAATAGACATTCTTGGCTCATTTATTTCAAGAAAAATACCAATTATCAATTCCCAAATTGGTTCACCCAATGGTGGGATTACTTTGGCCCTCTACCAGAAATTTTGCCCCCACCTGTCGATGAGGGGTTCAAAATTTTCACCAAAAAATTTGACCAACAGGAAACAAGCATTCCTGCTGATCTCCAATTTTCTCTGTTTTCTCCCTGGCCTGGGTATTCTCATGGCAGTACAGGTACGGCAAACAAGAACATCCAAAATCACCACCTATGCTTCAAAGGAATGCCTATGTAAAATGGTGGTCTCAGTTTGACGCCTCCATGGCTCATCCAGACAAAGTTCGTAATTGGTTCAAAGAGCACCCCAAGTTCACCAAACCATTCGACCATGAAGAATCAGTATTTCTCAACCAGAAAGCCCAAATTGCAGCAGCCCTTGCAGGGGCCCAATCAAAAGAAACCTTAGCAAGACACCTTCAAGAAATCATGAAGATGATCGAGGAAGACAAAAAACACAAAGATGATCATACTCCCTCAGAAGAATCATCAAGTGATTACAATCAAAATGAAGACGATTGCTTTGGAATCAATCTAGGAGAAGATTAGAAGACAATTTGCAAAATAAATTGTATCAACTTGTTCTGTAGAAATAGTACCGGTTAACATAACCGGCACTGTAGAAACAGTATTTTCTCAATTATAAAAGGGGGCTACGCTTTCATAGGAAGGCACCCTTTTCATTTTACAAAAACATAGAGAGAAGTTAGAGAGAGATGCTCTGAGATTTCCCCTTGTAAGCTCTTCAGCTCCTCTTCCCTCTTCTCCCTTTTCAATACATTCAATAAAAATCTTTTATTCAGTTCTTCATATTTGTGTTTCCATATTTACATTACTGCAGTTGCATATGTGTGCGGACTACCGCCACATCTAACTACATAACTAACTTGCATATGCGTGCGGACTACCGCCGCATCTAACTTCATATTTACTTCCCTGTTCTTGCACATCATACTGCATTCATACTGACTGCTATCTCCTTCTTCCCCTTTCCCTCCTTGATCCACTTCGGGCCATCTGGTATCAGAGCCTGATGGGGAAGTAGGAATATACATATTATCATTAAACTTTCTCTGAAATTCATGGATCTGGGATTTTACTGTTCATATTTACTGTTGTTAATGTTTTTATTCACTGTTCCTTTTGTACATAAGAAACAACACTTTAAATCTGGAAGTACAGGACGTTTAACCTTATTACTTAAAGGGACTGTAGCAGTAAGACCCTGGAATTCGGGCAGTAAGGCTAACTAGATGATGTCCCCAAAAGTAATAATGGTCCAAACGTAAGAACACCTGGTGGCTATAGATTTAGAGAGTTTTAAAAAAAAAAAAAAAAAAAAAACCCAGATTCAAAAATTTGAGTGATAGTTTAGTGATAATATATATGTTCTCTCTGAACCAAAGGAGGGCTATGATATCAGATTTTATGTAATCATGTCTAAACTCTTTCGTTCTCTCTCTAGACGCCTTTCTTTTTCTTCACGTCCTCTTCTTCCTCCTCTCGATCCATTCTTCTTCCAACCCCCTTACTGAGAAAGTTACTCGTCCTGAGGAACTTTCCCCCAAACACAATATCTTCGAAGAAGAAGTCTGCTTCGAAGATATCAATCAAGCCATTGACAATTGGGAAATACCCAAAATCCCTCAAGATGAGTTATATGTCCCTGATGATAACAAGAGAAAATCTGATTATATCATCAAAACCGCTGAAAATAATATTCCTCTAGGACCCGATTCCGGTGAGGAATTCCATCTTCTGACTAAACAATCAGTTAGAGAACATGCCCGCCACTACAGATATCTGCACATAGGGTGTGTTCAAGTTGCAGTCAAACCTCTCATCCGAGAAGGCTTGAATGCCTCTATCCTCATGTGTCTTAGAGACATCAGACACAATGACTTCCAAGACTCCTTAATCGGAACGGTTGAAACAAGTCTTGGACATGGTCCAGTTTACTTCAACTGTTTCCCAAATAAGACGGTCAGCCTGTTAGATCTTAACATTCTTGACTCTCTTTTTCTAAACATCCGAATTCATGGTCTTAACATGAAAGAAGGTTCCATTCCAGCCGCCTTAATCTATAGGATTCAATACAAGGTCATGAACACTTGTAACTCTAGAGTCCTTCTTAAGTCCCAAGATCGTGAAACCACTTTGTTTGTCACAGACATGACAAAGGCCAATGTTATGATCCCAAAGCTCATAAGATGGGATGAAATTGACCTCCCACAATCATGGTCAATTGACCGAGCCATTCCAACGCAACCTAGACAAGCACCTCTTTTACGAGAAGTAAAACAGGATGAATCAGGGAAAGTAGAAATTTTCTTTGATAGACGAAACTCTTTTTCTTCTAGATCTGAAGCAGGAACTTCTAATGATTTTGCTTCAGCAAGAAGATCTTTTTCAGTAACTTCCCAATCTCAGTTTTCAAAAATGTCGAGACCAGCTAATTCTGAAATACATATTTCCGGATTACAAAACAATTCAAGCATTTCTCAAGGAGTTTACCAAGAAGATGATGGTGATGTAGAATTTGAAGTTGAATCTTCTATTCCATCTCATCAATCTCCAACATATTCTTCTTTGAATGGTAAATGAATAACACAGAATTTATTATAAACAGAGAAGCCTTACTTAAAAACCTTAACTCTAAAGAGTATGACCTCCAAAGAGAATGGTATTTAAGTAATTATACAGCTTCTCAAATTTCATCATTCAAAGAAAAATATTACAAATTTTTAAATGATGTTAGATTGCATATTCCCTTTTTGAATGGTTTCATGCTTATTCCATCAAAAACAACATTGAGTATCCTTTTAAAAATAAACAAACTTCATTTTCAGCAAATGTTATTTCAACTTGGAAAGTCAAAGATGGGAACTTAGTTAGATCTGAGTTTCCCCCAAAAGGAGCTTTTATTATCTCAAACACGGAAGGACATAATCCTGTTATGGCCTCTCCCTTTAAAACAAAAAATGTGGATGAAGCTGTCGCCCCTAAGGATATTAAAAATCTCATTGAACAATCAAATTATACCAACAAATTTTTACAATGCTTAGGCGACAATCTCTCATCTTCAAGATCTACTTTCTCTTTGAAAAATGATTCTGAAACATCTACTTCTAAAAGTATTGAGAAACCTCTTTTTAAACCTTTTAAAATAAGTAGCAAGGTTAAGCAAAGTCTTAAAACCTCCATTTTAAAACAACAATCTAGTGATTCGGAAGTTATTCAAAAGATTGACCAACTTTTGAACCGTTTTACTACTATCCCTGAAACTCCCACAAACTCCGGAGAATCTACTTCTCGTATTCAAACACGTGCTTCTAAGGCTATTAATGCCCTTGGCCTTGAGTCCAATGATTCTTGCTCTGAGCAAAGTGATGATTCTGGCAAATCATCCCTCAAGATCAGTCCCATTTTAACCAACTCTCTAACCAAGTGGAAGGGTTTAACTAAACCCTCTACGCACGGTTATAATCGTGTATCCGCTCCTGATCTAGCTCTTGAAGAAAGAGAACTAGGTTTTGTTAGCTTCAATGCCAATAATGTCTATGAATGGAATATAGATGGCAAAACGGAATATAATATCATGAGTATGCTCCAGCACATGACAATGGTAGGCACAGCCTATCAAGCAGCCCATGACACCTCTGAAGAAGCTATAGCTAATGTTATTGTTTCTGGTTTTAGTGGCCAGCTGAAGGGATGGTGGGATAACTACCTTTCCGATAACCAAAAGCACTCGATCTTTTCTGCCATAAAAGTTAATGACCAAAACGAACCCATCATTGGCGACGACGGGGAACCTATCCCCGATGCTGTCAATACCTTAATTTTTACTATAGCAAGCCACTTCATTGGTGATCCGTCTCTTTGGAAAGACCGTTCTGCTGAGCTACTTTCCAATCTCAGATGCAAAACTTTGTCTGACTTCCGATGGTATAAAGACACCTTTCTTACTAGGGTTTATACCAGAGAAGACAGTCAACAACCTTTCTGGAAAGAAAAATTCCTTGCTGGACTCCCCAAATCCCTTGGCGATAAAGTAAGGGACAAAATTCGTAGCTTAACTCCGGACGGGATAATACCCTATGATGAGTTAAGTTATGGCCAACTCATTTCTTTTATTCAAAAGGTTGCCTTAAAGATTTGTCAAGATGATAAAATTCAAAGGCAACTTGCTCGTGAGAAAACTCAAAATCGTATCGATCTGGGAACTTTCTGTGAACAATTTGGTCTTCCTGCTTGTCATCCAAGGAAATCCAAAAGACCTTCCAACCGAAAAGTTTTTAAACCTAACCCTGAAAAGAATTTCAGACGTTTCAAAAGGGATTTTCAAAAACCTAAACATGAAACAGGTTTCCAAAAGAATTTCGATAAGCATCCCCAGAGAAACCCCATTATTTGTTATACATGTAAAAAACCAGGACATGTTAGCAAATATTGTCGGTTAAAAGGAAAGATTAATAATCTGAACCTTGATCCTCAGATTGAGGACCAGATTAATAATCTTATGATTGAAAGCTCAGATGATAACTCTGGACCAGAATCTTCTGATAATAATATCAACAACATCCAAGTTGATGATGTTGAGTCATCATCAGATTCAGATATCAAACAAATTAATGTTTTATCCAAAGATCAAGATCTCTTATTTGATGCAATCGAGGCTATTGACAATCCAGAACAAAAGAAAGATTTTCTTTTGAAATTAAAAAGATCTTTACAAAAGGAGAAAAAGCCCAAAAGCTTAGTTCTTAATAACAAATATGATGTCAAACCTATTTTCAAAAAATTAGAAAAACAAGTTATTCGTCCCGTAACCATTCAGGACCTCCAAAGTGAGGTTAACAACCTTAAGAGAGAAATCCAGGAAATCAAAAGAAACCAAAACGATCATCATCTTATTCTCTCACAATTAGTACAAGAAGAAGAATCTGGTGATGAGGATCTTGGTTCTCTTTTAAACCAAACTGAGTCCTCTAAGGAACAAGAAAACAAAATTTCTAACGACAATGAGGTAAAACAAATTTTGAGAATAATAAATGTATTCTCCTTCATGAAACACCGTGTTAATGTCCGAATTGTCGTTAAAGATTTTGTTTTTGACACCATTGCACTCTTTGATTCAGGTGCAGATTCAAACTGTATTATGGAAGGTCTGGTCCCCACAAAATATTTTGAAAAAACTACTGAACGCCTTAGCTCAATAACGGGTGAAAGGCTAAGTATCAATTTTAAAATAACCAATGTTTTTATTGAAAAGGGAAATATCAGTATTCCCACCGATTTCATCATCTCAAAAGAGATAAAAAACGATGTAGTTTTGGGGACACCTTTTATAAATCTTTTGTTTCCTTATCTGGCAGATTGGCCTGGACTTACCTCTTTTGTAGGAGGACAAATAACTTTTTTTGAGTTCTTAGACTCACCAAAGCAAAGATCTCTAAACCTAATCGAATCCAAAACCAAACAGATTTGTTTTCTAAAACAAGAAATCTCTTTCAAAACCCTTGAATCGCAGCTTTCGCAACCAAAGGTTCAAGAAAAGATAAAAAATCTTTTACACCAAATTGAAACATCTATTTGTTCTGATTTGCCTCATGCCTTCTGGGATAGGAAACAACATATAGTTGATCTTCCATATGAAAAGGATTTCAAAGAATCTAAAATCCCTACAAAAGCCCGTCCCATTCAAATGAATGAGCAGCTTTTACAACATTGTCAACAAGAAATTAATGATCTCTTGGATAAAAGATTAATTAGGCCCAGCAAAAGTCCTTGGTCTTGCTCTGCTTTTTATGTTAATAAACAAGCTGAGATAGAAAGAGGAACTCCCAGGCTTGTTATCAATTATAAACCTTTGAATCAAGCTTTACAGTGGATTCGTTATCCAATCCCAAATAAAAAGGATTTGCTTAACAGGTTAAACTCGGCAAATATTTTTTCAAAATTTGATATGAAGTCAGGCTTTTGGCAAATCCAAATTACTGAATCAGATCGATATAAAACAGCTTTTACAGTTCCATTCGGGCAATATGAATGGAATGTAATGCCTTTTGGTCTGAAAAATGCCCCTTCAGAATTTCAGAAAATCATGAATGATATTTTCAATCCATACTCAAACTTTGCAATTGTCTATATTGATGATGTCTTAATTTTTTCCCAAACTCTGGATGAACATTTCAAACATGTTAAAACTTTTATGTACATTATCCAAAAAAATGGACTTGCTGTTTCTAAACCAAAAATTGTTCTTTTTCAAACAAAAATCCGATTTCTCGGTCACATTATTTTCCAAGGAACAATAACTCCTATTGAAAGATCAATTCTGTTTGCAGAAAAATTTCCAGATTATATCCTCGATAAACCTCAGCTCCAGAGGTTCCTAGGATGTCTTAATTATGTTTCAGATTTCATCCCGAATTTGAACAACCTCCTTAAGCCCCTCCATGATAGGCTTAAGAAAAATCCCCCACCTTGGACGGACAAACATTCGGATATCATCAGATTTCTTAAAACCAAAGTTCGCAATCTTCCATGTCTTTACCTACCAATTCCTCATGCATTCAAAATTGTAGAAACTGATGCATCAGATTTAGGATATGGTGGTATTTTAAAACAAAAACTGCATGATAAAGAAGGTATCATTGCATTTACATCCAAACACTGGAATTCTACTCAACAAAAATATTCCACTATCAAAAAAGAAATTTTAGCCATTGTTTTATGCATCACAAAATTTCAATAAGATTTACTCAACCAAAAATTTTTAGTCCGAGTTGATTGTAAATCAGCTAAAGACGTGTTACAAAATGATGTAAAAAACCTTGCATCAAAACAAATTTTTGCCAGATGGCAAGCAATTTTAAGTGTCTTTGATTTCGACATTGAGCACATCAAGGGTAACTCAAACTCTCTCCCTGACTTTCTCACACGTGAATATTTGCAGGGAGATAATCAAGGAAAAGATGCCTAGAAAGGCAGCACTAGCCTCGGTAAGAGGCAGAGGAATTCGCTTAGCCCTTCCTGGGCCAACAAAGAGGTCTGGGTCAAGTACCCCGACCGGGTCATCTACCCAACAACCTTCCCCTTTAACCCAAGAGCCGACTGGGTCATCTACTCAGATCACAAAAAATGTAGTTGAGTCATCTACTCAACCCCCAAGTAGCCAAACAGCAAAACAAACAAAGGCAGACTATGCCTTCCCAATCCAAACCTTGTTGGCCTTACAAGATGCAGGCCTTACAAAACTTCATAAAAAATCCTGGGCTGACATATGTGACAGCTCAGATGAAGATGAGATAGACCTCACCAAACTTATATCACAGATGGCAACTCAAAAAACCATTTGCAATGATCCAAAAGGAAAAACAATTGCCCAAACCATGCCACCTCAATCAAACCAAACCCATCCTGTCAACACTCAATTAAAACAACCAACCACATACATTTCTAAAAACAAGTTCTCTTCTGTCCTTCTAATGGAACCTGAGTTTTGGGAAAAATCACCTTTTAAAGTTATTCCTAAAGTCTTTCCACCAGGATTCCATTTTAGACCAACAGCCTTGAATAAAACCAGACAGTTTTATGAATTCATATTAGTGGATTCAGATTCAGTCTCAATAAAACATTACAAAGATCCTAAAGATGCCACCAACATAACTCATTCAACCCTTCAAATTCTCAAAGTACTCACCCCTAATCAATTTGGTAAAAACCCAAACAATACAAAAAAATTCTCTAATCCTTATGACCCGATAGGATATTCTTATTGGGATTATGTGGATGCCTGGACAAGAGTATTCTGGTTACAAAATAATCAGAATAGACATTCTTGGCTCATTTATTTCAAGAAAAATACCAATTATCAATTCCCAAATTGGTTCACCCAATGGTGGGATTACTTTGGCCCTCTACCAGAAATTTTGCCCCCACCTGTCGATGAGGGGTTCAAAATTTTCACCAAAAAATTTGACCAACAGGAAACAAGCATTCCTGCTGATCTCCAATTTTTCTCTGTTTTCTCCCTGGCCTGGGTATTCTCATGGCAGTACAGGTACGGCAAACAAGAACATCCAAAATCACCACCTATGCTTCAAAGGAATGCCTATGTAAAATGGTGGTCTCAGTTTGACGCCTCCATGGCTCATCCAGACAAAGTTCGTAATTGGTTCAAAGAGCACCCCAAGTTCACCAAACCATTCGACCATGAAGAATCAGTATTTCTCAACCAGAAAGCCCAAATTGCAGCAGCCCTTGCAGGGGCCCAATCAAAAGAAACCTTAGCAAGACACCTTCAAGAAATCATGAAGATGATCGAGGAAGACAAAAAACACAAAGATGATCATACTCCCTCAGAAGAATCATCAAGTGATTACAATCAAAATGAAGACGATTGCTTTGGAATCAATCTAGGAGAAGATTAGAAGACAATTTGCAAAATAAATTGTATCAACTTGTTCTGTAGAAATAGTACCGGTTAACATAACCGGCACTGTAGAAACAGTATTTTTCTCAATTATAAAAGGGGGCTACGCTTTCATAGGAAGGCACCCTTTTCATTTTACAAAAACATAGAGAGAAGTTAGAGAGAGATGCTCTGAGATTTCCCCTTGTAAGCTCTTCAGCTCCTCTTCCCTCTTCTCCCTTTTCAATACATTCAATAAAAATCTTTTATTCAGTTCTTCATATTTGTGTTTCCATATTTACATTACTGCAGTTGCATATGTGTGCGGACTACCGCCACATCTAACTACATAACTAACTTGCATATGCGTGCGGACTACCGCCGCATCTAACTTCATATTTACTTCCCTGTTCTTGCACATCATACTGCATTCATACTGACTGCTATCTCCTTCTTCCCCTTTCCCTCCTTGATCCACTTCGGGCCATCTGGTATCAGAGCCTGATGGGGAAGTAGGAATATACATATTATCATTAAACTTTCTCTGAAATTCATGGATCTGGGATTTTACTGTTCATATTTACTGTTGTTAATGTTTTTATTCACTGTTCCTTTTGTACATAAGAAACAACACTTTAAATCTGGAAGTACAGGACGTTTAACCTTATTACTTAAAGGGACTGTAGCAGTAAGACCCTGGAATTCGGGCAGTAAGGCTAACTAGATGATGTCCCCAAAAGTAATAATGGTCCAAACGTAAGAACACCTGGTGGCTATAGATTTAGAGAGTTTTAAAAAAAAAAAAAAAAAAAAAACCCAGATTCAAAAATTTGAGTGATAGTTTAGTGATAATATATATGTTCTCTCTGAACCAAAGGAGGGCTATGATATCAGATTTTATGTAATCATGTCTAAACTCTTTCGTTCTCTCTCTAGACGCCTTTCTTTTTCTTCATCGTCCTCTTCTTCCTCCTCTCCGATCCATTCTTCTTCCAACCCCCTTACTGAGAAAGTTACTCGTCCTGAGGAACTTTCCCCCAAACACAATATCTTCGAAGAAGAAGTCTGCTTCGAAGATATCAATCAAGCCATTGACAATTGGGAAATACCCAAAATCCCTCAAGATGAGTTATATGTCCCTGATGATAACAAGAGAAAATCTGATTATATCATCAAAACCGCTGAAAATAATATTCCTCTAGGACCCGATTCCGGTGAGGAATTCCATCTTCTGACTAAACAATCAGTTAGAGAACATGCCCGCCACTACAGATATCTGCACATAGGGTGTGTTCAAGTTGCAGTCAAACCTCTCATCCGAGAAGGCTTGAATGCCTCTATCCTCATGTGTCTTAGAGACATCAGACACAATGACTTCCAAGACTCCTTAATCGGAACGGTTGAAACAAGTCTTGGACATGGTCCAGTTTACTTCAACTGTTTCCCAAATAAGACGGTCAGCCTGTTAGATCTTAACATTCTTGACTCTCTTTTTCTAAACATCCGAATTCATGGTCTTAACATGAAAGAAGGTTCCATTCCAGCCGCCTTAATCTATAGGATTCAATACAAGGTCATGAACACTTGTAACTCTAGAGTCCTTCTTAAGTCCCAAGATCGTGAAACCACTTTGTTTGTCACAGACATGACAAAGGCCAATGTTATGATCCCAAAGCTCATAAGATGGGATGAAATTGACCTCCCACAATCATGGTCAATTGACCGAGCCATTCCAACGCAACCTAGACAAGCACCTCTTTTACGAGAAGTAAAACAGGATGAATCAGGGAAAGTAGAAATTTTCTTTGATAGACGAAACTCTTTTTCTTCTAGATCTGAAGCAGGAACTTCTAATGATTTTGCTTCAGCAAGAAGATCTTTTTCAGTAACTTCCCAATCTCAGTTTTCAAAAATGTCGAGACCAGCTAATTCTGAAATACATATTTCCGGATTACAAAACAATTCAAGCATTTCTCAAGGAGTTTACCAAGAAGATGATGGTGATGTAGAATTTGAAGTTGAATCTTCTATTCCATCTCATCAATCTCCAACATATTCTTCTTTGAATGGTAAATGAATAACACAGAATTTATTATAAACAGAGAAGCCTTACTTAAAAACCTTAACTCTAAAGAGTATGACCTCCAAAGAGAATGGTATTTAAGTAATTATACAGCTTCTCAAATTTCATCATTCAAAGAAAAATATTACAAATTTTTAAATGATGTTAGATTGCATATTCCCTTTTTTGAATGGTTTCATGCTTATTCCATCAAAAACAACATTGAGTATCCTTTTAAAAATAAACAAACTTCATTTTCAGCAAATGTTATTTCAACTTGGAAAGTCAAAGATGGGAACTTAGTTAGATCTGAGTTTCCCCCAAAAGGAGCTTTTATTATCTCAAACACGGAAGGACATAATCCTGTTATGGCCTCTCCCTTTAAAACAAAAATGTGGATGAAGCTGTCGCCCCTAAGGATATTAAAAATCTCATTGAACAATCAAATTATACCAACAAATTTTTACAATGCTTAGGCGACAATCTCTCATCTTCAAGATCTACTTTCTCTTTGAAAAATGATTCTGAAACATCTACTTCTAAAAGTATTGAGAAACCTCTTTTTAAACCTTTTAAAATAAGTAGCAAGGTTAAGCAAAGTCTTAAAACCTCCATTTTAAAACAACAATCTAGTGATTCGGAAGTTATTCAAAAGATTGACCAACTTTTGAACCGTTTTACTACTATCCCTGAAACTCCCACAAACTCCGGAGAATCTACTTCTCGTATTCAAACACGTGCTTCTAAGGCTATTAATGCCCTTGGCCTTGAGTCCAATGATTCTTGCTCTGAGCAAAGTGATGATTCTGGCAAATCATCCCTCAAGATCAGTCCCATTTTAACCAACTCTCTAACCAAGTGGAAGGGTTTAACTAAACCCTCTACGTACGGTTATAATCGTGTATCCGCTCCTGATCTAGCTCTTGAAGAAAGAGAACTAGGTTTTGTTAGCTTCAATGCCAATAATGTCTATGAATGGAATATAGATGGCAAAACGGAATATAATATCATGAGTATGCTCCAGCACATGACAATGGTAGGCACAGCCTATCAAGCAGCCCATGACACCTCTGAAGAAGCTATAGCTAATGTTATTGTTTCTGGTTTTAGTGGCCAGCTGAAGGGATGGTGGGATAACTACCTTTCCGATAACCAAAAGCACTCGATCTTTTCTGCCATAAAAGTTAATGACCAAAACGAACCCATCATTGGCGACGACGGGGAACCTATCCCCGATGCTGTCAATACCTTAATTTTTACTATAGCAAGCCACTTCATTGGTGATCCGTCTCTTTGGAAAGACCGTTCTGCTGAGCTACTTTCCAATCTCAGATGCAAAGCTTTGTCTGACTTCCGATGGTATAAAGACACCTTTCTTACTAGGGTTTATACCAGAGAAGACAGTCAACAACCTTTCTGGAAAGAAAAATTCCTTGCTGGACTCCCCAAATCCCTTGGCGATAAAGTAAGGGACAAAATTCGTAGCTTAACTCCGGACGGGATAATACCCTATGATGAGTTAAGTTATGGCCAACTCATTTCTTTTATTCAAAAGGTTGCCTTAAAGATTTGTCAAGATGATAAAATTCAAAGGCAACTTGCTCGTGAGAAAACTCAAAATCGTATCGATCTGGGAACTTTCTGTGAACAATTTGGTCTTCCTGCTTGTCATCCAAGGAAATCCAAAAGACCTTCCAACCGAAAAGTTTTTAAACCTAACCCTGAAAAGAATTTCAGACGTTTCAAAAGGGATTTTCAAAAACCTAAACATGAAACAGGTTTCCAAAAGAATTTCGATAAGCATCCCCAGAGAAACCCCATTATTTGTTATACATGTAAAAAACCAGGACATGTTAGCAAATATTGTCGGTTAAAAGGAAAGATTAATAATCTGAACCTTGATCCTCAGATTGAGGACCAGATTAATAATCTTATGATTGAAAGCTCAGATGATAACTCTGGACCAGAATCTTCTGATAATAATATCAACAACATCCAAGTTGATGATGTTGAGTCATCATCAGATTCAGATATCAAACAAATTAATGTTTTATCCAAAGATCAAGATCTCTTATTTGATGCAATCGAGGCTATTGACAATCCAGAACAAAAGAAAGATTTTCTTTTGAAATTAAAAAGATCTTTACAAAAGGAGAAAAAGCCCAAAAGCTTAGTTCTTAATAACAAATATGACGTCAAACCTATTTTCAAAAAATTAGAAAAACAAGTTATTCGTCCCGTAACCATTCAGGACCTCCAAAGTGAGGTTAACAACCTTAAGAGAGAAATCCAGGAAATCAAAAGAAACCAAAACGATCATCATCTTATTCTCTCACAATTAGTACAAGAAGAAGAATCTGGTGATGAGGATCTTGGTTCTCTTTTAAACCAAACTGAGTCCTCTAAGGAACAAGAAAACAAAATTTCTAACGACAATGAGGTAAAACAAATTTTGAGAATAATAAATGTATTCTCCTTCATGAAACACCGTGTTAATGTCCGAATTGTCGTTAAAGATTTTGTTTTTGACACCATTGCACTCTTTGATTCAGGTGCAGATTCAAACTGTATTATGGAAGGTCTGGTCCCCACAAAATATTTTGAAAAAACTACTGAACGCCTTAGCTCAATAACGGGTGAAAGGCTAAGTATCAATTTTAAAATAACCAATGTTTTTATTGAAAAGGGAAATATCAGTATTCCCACCGATTTCATCATCTCAAAAGAGATAAAAACGATGTAGTTTTGGGGACACCTTTTATAAATCTTTTGTTTCCTTATCTGGCAGATTGGCCTGGACTTACCTCTTTTGTAGGAGGACAAATAACTTTTTTTGAGTTCTTAGACTCACCAAAGCAAAGATCTCTAAACCTAATCGAATCCAAAACCAAACAGATTTGTTTTCTAAAACAAGAAATCTCTTTCAAAACCCTTGAATCGCAGCTTTCGCAACCAAAGGTTCAAGAAAAGATAAAAAATCTTTTACACCAAATTGAAACATCTATTTGTTCTGATTTGCCTCATGCCTTCTGGGATAGGAAACAACATATAGTTGATCTTCCATATGAAAAGGATTTCAAAGAATCTAAAATCCCTACAAAAGCCCGTCCCATTCAAATGAATGAGCAGCTTTTACAGCATTGTCAACAAGAAATTAATGATCTCTTGGATAAAAGATTAATTAGGCCCAGCAAAAGTCCTTGGTCTTGCTCTGCTTTTTATGTTAATAAACAAGCTGAGATAGAAAGAGGAACTCCCAGGCTTGTTATCAATTATAAACCTTTGAATCAAGCTTTACAGTGGATTCGTTATCCAATCCCAAATAAAAAGGATTTGCTTAACAGGTTAAACTCGGCAAATATTTTTTCAAAATTTGATATGAAGTCAGGCTTTTGGCAAATCCAAATTACTGAATCAGATCGATATAAAACAGCTTTTACAGTTCCATTCGGGCAATATGAATGGAATGTAATGCCTTTTGGTCTGAAAAATGCCCCTTCAGAATTTCAGAAAATCATGAATGATATTTTCAATCCATACTCAAACTTTGCAATTGTCTATATTGATGATGTCTTAATTTTTTCCCAAACTCTGGATGAACATTTCAAACATGTTAAAACTTTTATGTACATTATCCAAAAAAATGGACTTGCTGTTTCTAAACCAAAAATTGTTCTTTTTCAAACAAAAATCCGATTTCTCGGTCACATTATTTTCCAAGGAACAATAACTCCTATTGAAAGATCAATTCTGTTTGCAGAAAAATTTCCAGATTATATCCTCGATAAACCTCAGCTCCAGAGGTTCCTAGGATGTCTTAATTATGTTTCAGATTTCATCCCGAATTTGAACAACCTCCTTAAGCCCCTCCATGATAGGCTTAAGAAAAATCCCCCACCTTGGACGGACAAACATTCGGATATCATCAGATTTCTTAAAACCAAAGTTCGCAATCTTCCATGTCTTTACCTACCAATTCCTCATGCATTCAAAATTGTAGAAACTGATGCATCAGATTTAGGATATGGTGGTATTTTAAAACAAAAACTGCATGATAAAGAAGGTATCATTGCATTTACATCCAAACACTGGAATTCTACTCAACAAAAATATTCCACTATCAAAAAAGAAATTTTAGCCATTGTTTTATGCATCACAAAATTTCAATCAGATTTACTCAACCAAAAATTTTTAGTCCGAGTTGATTGTAAATCAGCTAAAGACGTGTTACAAAATGATGTAAAAAACCTTGCATCAAAACAAATTTTTGCCAGATGGCAAGCAATTTTAAGTGTCTTTGATTTCGACATTGAGCACATCAAGGGTAACTCAAACTCTCTCCCTGACTTTCTCACACGTGAATATTTGCAGGGAGATAATCAAGGAAAAGATGCCTAGAAAGGCAGCACTAGCCTCGGTAAGAGGCAGAGGAATTCGCTTAGCCCTTCCTGGGCCAACAAAGAGGTCTGGGTCAAGTACCCCGACCGGGTCATCTACCCAACAACCTTCCCCTTTAACCCAAGAGCCGACTGGGTCATCTACTCAGATCACAAAAAATGTAGTTGAGTCATCTACTCAACCCCCAAGTAGCCAAATAGCAAAACAAACAAAGGCAGACTATGCCTTCCCAATCCAAACCTTGTTGGCCTTACAAGATGCAGGCCTTACAAAACTTCATAAAAAATCCTGGGCTGACATATGTGACAGCTCAGATGAAGATGAGATAGACCTCACCAAACTTATATCACAGATGGCAACTCAAAAAACCATTTGCAATGATCCAAAAGGAAAAACAATTGCCCAAACCATGCCACCTCAATCAAACCAAACCCATCCTGTCAACACTCAATTAAAACAACCAACCACATACATTTCTAAAAACAACTTCTCTTCTGTCCTTCTAATGGAACCTGAGTTTTGGGAAAAATCACCTTTTAAAGTTATTCCTAAAGTCTTTCCACCAGGATTCCATTTTAGACCAACAGCCTTGAATAAAACCAGACAGTTTTATGAATTCATATTAGTGGATTCAGATTCAGTCTCAATAAAACATTACAAAGATCCTAAAGATGCCACCAACATAACTCATTCAACCCTTCAAATTCTCAAAGTACTCACCCCTAATCAATTTGGTAAAAACCCAAACAATACAAAAAACTTCTCTAATCCTTATGACCCGATAGGATATTCTTATTGGGATTATGTGGATGCCTGGACAAGAGTATTCTGGTTACAAAATAATCAGAATAGACATTCTTGGCTCATTTATTTCAAGAAAAATACCAATTATCAATTCCCAAATTGGTTCACCCAATGGTGGGATTACTTTGGCCCTCTACCAGAAATTTTGCCCCCACCTGTCGATGAGGGGTTCAAAATTTTCACCAAAAAATTTGACCAACAGGAAACAAGCATTCCTGCTGATCTCCAATTTTTCTCTGTTTTCTCCCTGGCCTGGGTATTCTCATGGCAGTACAGGTACGGCAAACAAGAACATCCAAAATCACCACCTATGCTTCAAAGGAATGCCTATGTAAAATGGTGGTCTCAGTTTGACGCCTCCATGGCTCATCCAGACAAAGTTCGTAATTGGTTCAAAGAGCACCCCAAGTTCACCAAACCATTCGACCATGAAGAATCAATATTTCTCAACCAGAAAGCCCAAATTGCAGCAGCCCTTGCAGGGGCCCAATCAAAAGAAACCTTAGCAAGACACCTTCAAGAAATCATGAAGATGATCGAGGAAGACAAAAAACACAAAGATGATCATACTCCCTCAGAAGAATCATCAAGTGATTACAATCAAAATGAAGACGATTGCTTTGGAATCAATCTAGGAGAAGATTAGAAGACAATTTGCAAAATAAATTGTATCAACTTGTTCTGTAGAAATAGTACCGGTTAACATAACCGGCACTGTAGAAACAGTATTTTTCTCAATTATAAAAGGGGGCTACGCTTTCATAGGAAGGCACCCTTTTCATTTTACAAAAACATAGAGAGAAGTTAGAGAGAGATGCTCTGAGATTTCCCCTTGTAAGCTCTTCAGCTCCTCTTCCCTCTTCTCCCTTTTCAATACATTCAATAAAAATCTTTTATTCAGTTCTTCATATTTGTGTTTCCATATTTACATTACTGCAGTTGCATATGTGTGCGGACTACCGCCACATCTAACTACATAACTAACTTGCATATGCGTGCGGACTACCGCCGCATCTAACTTCATATTTACTTCCCTGTTCTTGCACATCATACTGCATTCATACTGACTGCTATCTCCTTCTTCCCCTTTCCCTCCTTGATCCACTTCGGGCCATCTGGTATATATATATATATATATATATATATATATATATATATATATATATATATTGATCTTTTCGAATTATTAATGTTCTTTTTTAATAATCGTATGTGATGCACGAAAACTTGTCTCTCAACAAATTTTCCTTCAGTAAGTATACCGAATTGTCGTCAAGTAAAAACTCACAATAGAGTGAGGTCGAATCCCACAGGGATTGATTGGTCAAGCAACTTTAATTGGAGGAATGTTCTAGTTGAGCTAAGCATAAATTGAGTTGATAATTGCAGAAAATTAAATGGCGGAATGTAAATTGCAGAAAGTAAATTGCAGAATCTTAAATGGGGATTTCGGGAGATGAACATAAAAGTAAATGGCAGAAGGTAAAGAGAATGGGTAAGATAAAAAATGGGGGATTCATTGGGCTTAGGAGATGTTGCATTCTCCAGATCAAGTTCATTCTCATCTCTTCCTCAATCAGTGCATTCATTGATCTCCTTGGCAATCTTAAGTGATTGGATCCCAATTTCTTGGCAACCCAATCTCTCTAAGCTTGAACAATTGCCCAATTCCTTGATTTAATTGCTCATGGGAAGAGATGAAGTATGGTCACTGATTATACCACATGTATTTCTAAATCAAAGTGTTGGTAGGATTATATGTCACTATATCCATCCAAACCCCAATTTGGTCCAACATGAGAAAGTAATTCTAGCATGATCTCCTCATCCCTTTTCCAAAGCTCAGAGGAGATCCAATTATGGTGAGTTTCTTTTCCAAGACAACTAACCAATTGATTTAAGATCGAAAGCTTTCTAGTAAATCAAGAGAAAAGAAAGAGAAAGAGGAATGAAAACTATAATTGATCCATCAAATTGCAACAGAGTTCTCTAACTCAATGAAAAGGGGTTTAGTTGTTCATAGCTCTGAAAATGGAAGATGATAAAGAAGAGTGCATTCTGAAAGTAAACTAGAATTTACAGGAAAAGTGAATATACAGAATGTAGTTCCCAATAATGCCAAGCCCCCTTTCTAGTTCAAAACTACTTCCTATATATACTACTCTTCTAATTTTCTAGTTAGCTCTTCAAGTCTTGGATATGGGCCCTTGATCTTTAGTTGAAGCAGTTACAGTCTTTAGTGGGCTCAGCTTTGCTTGCAGAAAGAATGTGAGTCAGGCATGGTAGGACATTAGTTAGGACGTTAGTGGCGTTAACGTTAGGTGTAAACTTGGGCTCGAAAGCATTAGTGACGATAACTTTGTCACTAACGTTTCAAACCAATTGATACACATTAACTTCAACGTTAGTGGTACTAACGTGACCACTAATGTAGCCTCTTAGCACTTCGCAAACGTTATTGGCACTCACTTTTATCAATAACGCTGCTCCTCGTCCCTCTTTCCCACGTTAATGATCCACGTTAGTGTAACTAACGTGGCCTTTAACGTGGGCATACCAAAGCTCGAGGGCGTTAGTAACACTTACCTTTGTCACTAACGCTTCAAAATGCCCCTTCTTCCCACGTTAGTGCTTCACGTTAATGGCATTAACGTGACCACTAACGTGGGTGTGCTTGCCATCTCCAATGTTAGTGACAAAGGTGAGTGTCATTAACGTTGGCCTTATCATCCCTTGCTCCACGTTACCATTCACGTTAGTGGTCTTAATGTGATCACTAACATAGGCAATCTTGGCCTTCCCCAGCGTTAGTGACAAAGGTAAGTGTCACTAACGTTGGCCTATCTCTTCTTATTCCACGTTAGAGTTCACGTTAATTGGATTAACGTGACTCTTAACGTGGCTATGTATGGCCTTTTGGAACGTTAGTGGTGTTTACTTTTACCACTAACGTTGGAGCTTCCCTTTCCTTCCACGTTAGTTCCCACGTTAATGTAACTAACGTGGCAACTAACGTGGATTATGATTGGCTTTCGAAGGCTGGTGGACGAAATTGTGATTATCAACAATGGCTCCAAAGACTTGGTGCTCTCAAACATAAATCACACTTTGTCACAACTCCGCACAACTAACCAGCAAGTGTACTGGGTCGTCCAAGTAATACCTTACGTGAGTAAGGGTCGATCCCACAGAAATTGTTGGTATGAAGCAAGCTATGGTCATCTTGTAAATCTCAGTCAGGCGGATTCAAATTGATAGTGGATTTCAGAAAATATAAAGAGATACTTAATTAAATAATAAAGGATAGAAATACTTATGTAAATTCCTTAGGGGGAATTTCAGATAAGTGTTTGGAGATGCTTGTCCCTGTTGGATCTCTGCTTTCCTACTGCCTTCCTTCAATCTTTGTCACTCCTTTCTATGGCAAGCTGTATGTAGGGCATCACCGTTGTCAATGGCTACATCCTATCCTCTCAGTGAAAATGGTCCAAATGCTCTGTCACAGCACGGCTAATCATCTGTCGGTTCTCGATCATGTTGGAATAGAATCCCTTGATTCTTTTGCGTTTGTCATCACGCCCAACAATCGCGAGTTTGAAGCTCGTCACAGTCATTCAATCCCGGAATCCTACTCGGAATACCACAGACAAGTTTAGACTTTCCGGATTCCCATGAATGCCGCCATCAATTCTAGCTTATACCTGAAATCACAGAAAAACACACAAACTCATACTAAAGTCCAGAAATATGAATTTAACATAAAAACTAATGAAAACATCCCTAAAAGTTGTTAGATCATACTAAAAACTACCTAAAAACAAAGCCAAAAAGCGTATAAATTATCCGCTCATCACAACACCAAACTTAAATTGTTGCTTATCCCCAAGCAACTGAAAATCAAATAGGATAAAAATAAGAGAATATACTATAAATTCCAAAATATCAATGAATATTAGTTCTAATTAGATGAGCGAGACTTGTAGCTTTTTGCTTCTGAACAGTTTTGGCATCTCACTTCATCCTTTGAAGTTTAGAATGATTGGCTTCTCTTGGAACTCAGAGTTCAGATAGTGTTAATTGATTCTCCTAGTTAAGTATGTTGAGTCTTGAACACAGCTACTTATGAGTCTTGGCCGTGGCCCTAAGCACTTTGTTTTCCAATATTACCACCGGATACATAAATGCCACAGACACATAACTAGGTGAACCTTTTTAGATTGTGACTCAACTTTGCTAGAGTCCCCAGTTAAAGGTGTCCAGAGCTCTTAAGCATACTCTTTTTGCTTTGGATCACGACTTTAACCACTTAGTCTCAAGCTTTTCACTTGGACCTTCATGACATAAGCACATGGTTAGGGACAGCTTGATTTAGCCGCTTAGGCTTGGATTTATTTCCTTGGGCCCTCCTATCCATTGATGCTCAAAGCCTTGGATCCTTTTTACCCTTGCCTTTTGGTTTTAAGGGCTATTGGCTTTTTCTGCTTGCTTTTTCTTTTTCTTTCTATTTTTTTTCGCCACCTTTTTTTTCGCAAGCCTTTTGCTTTTTCACTGCTTTTTCTTGCTTCAAGAATAAATTTTATGATTTTTCAGATCATCAATAACATTTCTCTTATTCATCATTCTTTTAAGAGCCAATAATTTTAACATTCATAAACAACAAGATAAAAAATATGCACTGTTCAAGCATTCATTCAGAGAACAAAAAGTATTGTCACCACATCAATATAATTAAACTAAATTCAAGGATAAATTCGAAATTCATGTACTTCTTGTTCTTTTGAATTAGAAACATTTTTCATTTAAGAGAGGTGAAGGATTAATGGAATTATTCATAGCTTTAAGGCATAGTTACTAACTACTAATGATCATGAAGTAGAGACACAAAACATAGATAAACATATAATATAAAAACCAAAAAGCAGAGAAAATAAGAACAAGGAATGAGTCCACCTTAGTGAGGGTGGCGCCTTCTTGAAGGACCAATGGTGCTCTTTGAGCTCCTCTATGTTTCTTCCTTGCTTCTATTGCATGATCCCTAGTGATTTTGGTGCTCCTATCCTTAGTTGCTCCCAATAATTGTGTGGATGAAAATTTATCCCCTGAGGTATCTCAGGGATCTCTTGATTTGCAGTCAAATGTTCTACCACTGAGCTATAGAACCTTTCCTCTTTCTAGAGGTTTCTCTGGCCTTAGGTGCCATCAATGGTTATGGAAAAACAAAAAGCTATGCTTTTACCACACCAAACTTAAAATGTTGCTCGCCCTCGAGCAAAAGAAAAAAGAATGGAAGAAGATATGGAGGAGAGGGAGAGATGTGTATATTTCAGCCATATGGGTGGGATTGGGTGGGGAAGAGATGGATGGATGTGAGTGGTGAAGGGGTGATGGGGAAGAGAGATTGAGGTGATTGGTGAAGAAGAGAGAAGGTGAGTTGAGGTGGGTGGAGATCCTGTGGGGTTCACAGATCCTGAGGTGATCCTCTGGGGTCCACAGATCCTGGGGTGTCAAGGATTTACATCCCTGCACCCATTAGGCTTGTATAATGCCTTAGCATACAATTCTGGCGTTTAAACGCCGAAGTGATGCTCATTTTGGGCGTTCAACGCCCAATTGCAGCATGTTTCTGGCGTTGAATGCCAGTTCCATGCTTCTTCCTGGCGTTCAGTGCCAGCTTTCCTCAGGGCATATTCCTGGCATTCAAACGCCAGGATGTTGCTTGTTTCTGGCGTTCAACACCAGATCCATGCTCTGTTCTGGCGTTGAACGCCAGCCAGATGCTCCTTACTGGCATTTAAACGCCAGTAAGTCCTTCCTCCAGGGTGTGATTTTTCTTCTGCTGTTTTTGATTATGTTTTTAATTTTTGTATTTTTTTCGTGACTCTACATGATCATGAACCTAATAAAACATAAAATAACAGTAAAATAAAAAAATAAAATTTGATAAATAAAAATTGGGTTGCCTCCCAACAAGCGCTTCTTTAATGTCACTAGCTTGACAATGGCTCTCATGGAGCCTCACAGATGTTTAGAGCATGATGAGGGCCTCCCAACACCAAACTTAGAGTTTGAATGTGGGGGCTTCTCAACACCAAACTTAGAGTTTGGTTGTGGCCTCCCAACACCAAACTTAGAGTTTAATTGTAGGGACTTTGTTTGACTCTGTATTGAGAGAAGCTTACTATGCCTCTTTTCCATGTTTACAGAAGAACACCCTTGGGTCTTAAACACAAGGTAGTCCCCATTCAATTGAAGGACTAGCTCTCCTCTGTCAACATCAATCACAGCTCCTGCTGTGGCTAGGAAAAGTCTTCCAAGGATGATGCATTCATCCTCCTCCTTCCTAGTGTCTAAGATTATGAAATCAACAGGGATGTAAAGGCCTTCAACCTTCACTAACACATCCTCTACCAATCCATAAGCTTGTCTTACTGACTTGTCTGCCATTTGTAATGAGAATATGGCAGGCTGTACCTCAATGATCCCTAGTTTCTCCATTACAGAGAGTGGCATAAGATTTATGCTTGACCCCAGGTCACATAGAGCCTTGTTAAAGGTCATGGTTCCTATGGTATAGGGTATTAAGAATTTGCCAGGATCTTGTCTCTTTTGAGGTAATGTTTGCTGAACCAATGTATCTAGTTCACTAATGAGCAAGGGAGGTTCACCTTCCCAAGTCTCATTACCAAACAACTTGGCATTCAGCTTCATGATAGCTCCTAAATATTGAGCAACTTGCTCTCCAGTTACATCTTCATCCTCTTCAGAGGAAGAATAGTCTTTAGAGCTCATGAATGACAGAAAGAGGTTTAATGGAATCTCTATGGTCTCTATAGTGATCATCAACAATGGCTCCAAAGACTTGGTGCTCTTAAACATAAATCACACTTTGTCACAACTCCGCACAACTAACCAGCAAGTGTACTGGGTCGTCCAAGTAATACCTTACATGAGTAAGGGTTGATCCCACAGAGATTGTTGGTATGAAGCAAGGTATGGTCATCTTGTAAATCTCAGTCAGGCGGATTCAAATTGATAGTGGTTTTCGGAAAATATAAAGAGATACTTAATTAAATAATAAAGGATAGAAATACTTATGTAAATTCATTAGTGGGAATTTCAGATAAGTGTCTGGAGATGCTTGTCCCTGTTGGATTTCTGCTTTCCTACTGCCTTCCTTCAATCTTTGTCACTCCTTTCTATGGCAAGCTATATGTAGGGCATCACCGTTGTCAATGGCTACATCCCATCCTCTCAGTGAAAATGGTCCAAATGCTCTGTCACAGCACGGCTAATCATCTGTCGGTTCTCGATCATGTTGGAATAGAATCTCTTGATTCTTTTGCGGTTGTCATCACGCCCAACAATCGCAAGTTTGAAGCTCATCACAGTCATTCAATCTCGGAAACCTACTCGGAATACCACAGACAAGGTTATACTTTCCGGATTCCCATGAATGCCGCCATTAATTCTAGCTTATACCACGAAGATTCTGATTAAGGAATCCAAGAGATATGCGCCGGTCCAAGGTAGAACGGAAGTGGTTGTCAGTCACGCGTTCATAGGTGAGAATGATGATGAGTGTCACGGATAATCACATTCATCATGTTGAAGTGCAACGAATATCTTAGAATAGAAATAAGTCGAATTGAATAGAAAATAGTAATTGCATTGAAACTTGAGGTACAACAGAGCTCCACACCCTTAATCTATGGTGTGCAGAAACTCCTCCGTGAAAAATACATAAGTGATGAAGGTTCAGGCATGGCTAAATGGCCAGCCCCCAAAACGTGATCACAGGATCAAAAATATAATCCAGGATGAAAATACAATAGTAAAATGTCCTATTTATAATAAACTAGCTACTTAGGGTTTACAGAAGTAAGTAATTGATGCATAAATCCACTTCCGGGGCCCACTTGGTGTGTGCTTGGGCTGAGCTTGAATGTTACATGTGCAGAGGCTTTTATTGGAGTTGAACGCCAAGTTGTAACGTGTTTCTGGCGTTCAACTCTGGTTCGTGACGTGTTTCTGGCGTTTGACTCCAAAATGCAGCATGAAACTGTTGTTGAGCGCCAATTTACATCGTCAAATCTCGAATAAAGTATAGACTATTATATATTGCTGGAAAGCTCTGGATGTCTACTTTCCAACGCCATTGAGAGCGTGCCATTTGGAGTTCTGTAGCTCCAGAAATCTATTTCGAGTGCAGGGAGGTCAGATTCCAACAGCATCAGCAGTCTTTTGTCAGCCTTCTTATCAAAGTTTTACTCAGGTCCCTCAATTTTAGCCAGAAAATACCTGAAATCACAGAAAAACACACAAACTCATAGTAAAGTCCAGAAATGTGAATTTAACATAAAAACTAATGAAAACATCCCTAAAAGTAGTTAGATCATACTAAAAACTACCTAAAAACAAAGCCAAAAAGCGTATAAATTATCTGCTCATCAAAGGCATTATTGATGATAACTTTTCCACTAGCGCTGCAAGCTTGCTCCCATTCCACGTTAGTAGTAACGTTAGTGAGACTAACGTGGTGGCTAACGTGGCTCTTCTTTGCTTCCTTTGTCCTGAAATCAAACAAACAGGGTGCATCAAAGCTCTGTTCCAAGTCATGAGATCATGCATCATCCATTTTATCTTTCAATTCATGCATAATTCTCATGAAATCATGTAAAGTTCACAATGTTTTCTTGAATCAAGATGTAAGTGTATGTTTACCCAAAACTTGCTTATTTACTAAGAAAAGGCATGAAACTACCCTAAAACAGTAAAGAAAAGGAAACTGGCCAAGATGCCCTGGCATCACTGTGACCAAGAACAATTTAGATTAAATTATAAAAGATTTATCTCTCAATATTATGATCATTATCACAATGATAAATTTCTAAATTTAATCAAGGACCTTATTATATTTAACATTTTAATATAATAACAATAACAAATTATTTGACACATGATTGATTGGATTGTGGTCATACTTATAAAACTTATTCTCAACAGTAACTACCTTTCCGAATTTTTCCAACTATCTCTATCTTCACTAAAAGATAGATCCAAATAAACTCCCAAGATAAAGGGAACATTTATCCATAAATAAAGGTAAACTACTCCAATAAAGGTGGTTAATAATTCTATTATAAATACACTGATATCCCTCAAGTATATTCACGTTCTATTCTACTAAACCCTGCTCAAAGCCCTTGCTGACTTAAGCATCGGAGTCTCTTGCAGGTACCATCCCCCACCTCCTCATGAGAAACTCGGATGGTGGCACCTTAGCACAAGAGCAAGTCGGATGCTACCTCATAGGGAGTTTGGACCTTACGTTCAGACCCAAATCAATGTTTTAGGTAACCCTAGAAATATTAGTGCCATTGTTGGGGACCTGGAATTCTACCCTTGATACGAAGATGGTCAAACAACATCTGAATCAGAACCAGAGCCCAACCGTGATGATCTCACACTTGCAATACCTCCTCCCCAGAAAGCACGCACATTCCCAAAGAGAAGGAACTTCAGAAATATCCCATCCAAGCCGGATCTAATCAGAGGTCCACCTGCCCGAGGATGAGGAACCTCCCCATCCGACAAAGATACTAGGTGATGAGTGGATAATTTATACGCTTTTTGGCATTGTTTTTAGGTAGTTTTTAGTAAGTTCAAGCTACTTTTAGGGATGTTTTCATTAGTTTTTATGTTAAATTCACATTTCTGGACTTTACTATGAGTTTGTATGTTTTTCTGTAATTTCAGGTAATTTCTGGCTGAAATTGAGGGACTTGAGCAAAACTCTGAAAAAGGCTGACAAAAGGACTGCTGATGCTGTTGGAATCTGACCTCCCTGCACTCAAAATGAATTTTCTGAAGCTACAGAACTTTAAATGGCACGCTCTCAACGGCTTTGGAAAGTAGACATCCAGAGCTTTCCAAAAATATATAATAGTTTATACTTTATTTGGGAATTGACGACGTAAAGTGGCGCTCAACGCCAAGTACATGCTGCTGTCTAGAGTCAAACGCCAGAAACACGTCACGACCCGGAGTTGAACGCCCAAAACACGCTATAACTCGGCGTTCAACTCCAATAAAAGCCTTAGCTCGTGGATAGACCAAGCTCAGTCCAAACATACACCAAATGGGCCCCGGAAGTGGATTTATGCATCAATTACTTACTCATGTAAACCCTAGTAGCTAGTTTAGTATAAATAAGACTTTTTACTAGTGTATTAGTCGTCTTTTGACCACGTTTCATCTTTGGTCTGAGTTTTATTTTATTCTTCATCTTAGGGGGCCATTGATCACGTTTTGGGGGGGCTGGCCATTCGGCCATGCCTGAACCTTTCACTTATGTATTTTCAACGGTGGAGTTTCTACACACCATAGATTAAGGGTGTGGAGCTCTGCTGTACCTCAAGTTTCAATACAATTACTATTATTTTCTATTCAATTCTCCTTATTCTTATTCCAAGATATACGTTACACTTCAACTTGATGAATGTGATGATCCGTGACACTCATCATCATTCTCACCTATGAACGCGCGTGACTGACAACCACTTCCGTTCTACCTTAGGCCGGGCGCATATCTCTTAGATTCCCCAACAGAATCTTCGTGGTATAAGCTAGATAGATGGCGGCATTCATGGGAATTCGGAAAGTCTAACCTTGTCTGTGGTATTCCGAGTAGGATTCTGGGATTGAATGACTGTGACGAGCTTCAAACTCCTGAAGGCTGGGCGTTGTGACAGACGCAAAAGAATCAAGGGATTCTATTCCAACCTGATTGAGAACCGACAGATGATTAGCCGTGCTGTGACAGAGCATAGGACCATTTTCACTGAGAGGATGGGATGTAGCCATTGACAACGGTGATGCCTTATATACAGCTTGCCATGGAAAGGAGTAAGAAGGATTGGATGAATGTAATAAGAAAGTAGAGATTCAAGAGAAGCACAGCATCTCCATACGCCTATCTGAAATTTCCACTATTGATTTACATAAGTATTTGAAAAAGATTTAATTTTTAAAATTAAAATTAATTACTTAACTAACAAGAAACTAAAAGATAGGATTGTGATGAGCGGATAATTTATACGCTTTTTGGCATTGTTTTTACTTAGTTTTCAGTATGATTTAGTTGGTTTTTAGTATATTTTTATTAGTTTTTAATTCAAAATCACATTTCTGGACTTTACTATGAGTTTGTGTGTTTTTCTGTGATTTCAGGTATTTTCTGGCTGAAATTGAGGGAGCTGAGCAAAAATCTGATTCAGGCTGAAAAAGGGACTGCTGATGCTGTTGGATGCTGACCTCCCTGCACTCAAAGTAGATTTTCTGGAGCTACAAAACTTCAAATGGTGCACTCTCAATTGCGTTGGAAAGTAGACATCCAGGGCTTTCCAGCAATATATAATAGTCCATACTTTGCTCAAGGATAGACGACGTAAACTGGCGTTCAACGCCAGTTCCATGTTGCAGTCTGGCGTCCAGCGCCAGAAACAAGTTACAAGTTGGAGTTCAACGCCAGAAACAGGTTACAACCTGGCGTTGAACGCCCAAAATAGCCCAGACACGTGAGAAGCTTAAGTCTCAGCACCAGCACACACCAAGTGGGCCCCAAAAGTGGATTTCTGCGCTATCTATCATAGTTTACTCATTTTCTGTAAACCTAGGTTTCTAGTTTACTATTTAAACAACTTTTAGAGACTTATTTTGGACATCATGACATTTTCAGATCTGAATTTTATACACTTTGACGGCATGAGTCTTTAAACTCCATTGTTGGGGGTGAGGAGCTCTGCAGCGTTTCGATGAATTAATGCAATTGTTTCTGTTTCTCCTTTCAAACATGCGTGTTCCTATCTAAGATATTCATTTGCGCTTAATTATGGAGAAGGTGATGATCCGTGACACTCATCACCTTCCTCAATCCATGAACGTGTGCCTGACAAACACCTCCGTTCTACATCAGATTGAATGAGTATCTCTTAGCTTCCTTAATCAGAATCTTCGTGGTATAAGCTAGAACTGATGGCGGCCACTCTTGAGGATCCGGAAAGTCTAAACCTTGTCTGTGGTATTTCGAGTATGATTCAAGGATTGAATGGCTGTGACGAGCTTCAAACTCGCGATTTCTGGGCGTGATGACAAACACAAAAGGATCAATGGATCCTATTCCAACATGATCGAGAACCAACACCTGATTAGCTGTGCTGTGACAGAGCATCTGGACCATTTTCACTGAGAGGATGGGAGGTAGCCACTGACAATGGTGATTCCCTACATACAGCTTGCCATAGAAGGAGCCTTGCATTTATGAAAGTGAGTAAGCATTATGTTGCAGGGATTCAGAGGACAAAGCGTCTCCAAAAACCCCAACATATTCTCCATTTCTGCACAACAAGTAACTATTTCACACTTTTTTATTTTTCTAATAATTCCAACTGATAATTTTAATTAATATCCTGACTAAGAATAATAAAATAAACATAGCTTGCTTCAAACCAATAATCTCCGTGGGATCGACCCTTACTCACATAAGGTATTACTTGGACGACCCAGTGCACTTGCTGGTTAGTGGTACGAAGCTGTGTTAAATAGTCCATTAATATTGGCATACACAATTTCGTGCACCAAGTTTTTGGCGCCGTTGCCGGGGATTGTTCGAGTTTGAACAACTAAAGGTTTATTTTATTTCTTAGATTAGGAAGATTTTGGCAATTGGGTCAGAGTATTTTATTTTCTTTTCAAAAATATTATTTTTCTTTATTAATTTTTTATTTTTCTTTGAGTCTAGTGTCTTGTTATAAGTTTGGTGTCAATTGTATATTTTATATTTTTCTTTAAAATTTTCGTATTAGTGTTCTTTGTTCTTCCTTGATCTTCAAGTTGTTCTTGTTTATTTTTCTTGTTTGATCTTTAATTTTTCTTGTTCTGTGTCTTTTCTTGTTTCACTTGTGTTCTTTTTAAAGCATTAATCTTCCAAAAGGAATATACTTATTTAGAACAAGTGTTACATTTACTCCCAATTGGCTAGAGCGTTGGTCTATGTTCTTGGCAATTGGGCATCTTCTTTTTAAAATCTTTTTTCAAAAATAATTTTTCTTGATTTAATCTTGTGCCAAACTTTAAGTTTGGTGTTTTCTTGTTAATCTTTTCATAATTTTCGAAAATTTTATTAAAGTCTTCTAAAAATTTTAAGTTTGGTGTTCTTTCTTTTGTTCTTGGTGTTCTTGTGAATCTTCAAGGTGTTCTTGAGTCTTTCTTGTGTTTTGATCTTAAAATTTTTAAGTTTGGTGTTCCTTGGTGTTTTCCCTCCAAAATTTTCGAAATTAAGGAGCATTAGATCTAAAAATTTTAAGTCTTGTGTCTTTTATGTGTTTTTCTCTTTCATCATAAAATTCAAAATTCAAAAAAAAATATCTTTTCTAACTAATTTTAAACTATATTTTCGAAATTTTTATATAAAAATTCAGATTTCAATTTCAAAATTTTTCAATTCTTATCTTGTTAAGTTTTTTTTTTAAAAAAGATATTTTTAATATATATTTTATTACCTTTTTCAAAAATATCCTAACCACTTTCTCTTTTTCCTCAAATTTTTCGAAAATCTTAATAAACTTTTTCAAATTTTTATAAATTTTAATTTTTAATTTTCTTTCTTTATTTATTTTATTTTTATTTCGGTTTTTGTTTTATTTTATTATTTCGAAAATTATTCTTATAATAAAATAGACAATATCAACATCCATACCATATCCCTTGCTCCATCATGGAACTAAGTGGAAATGAACAGTCCAGGAGGACTCTGGGGTCATATGCTAACCCCACTACTGCTTCATATGGGAGTAGTATCTGTATACCCTCCATTGGAGTTAGTAGCTTTGAGTTGAATCCTCAACTCATTATCATGGTGCAGCAAAGCTACCAGTATTCTGGTCTTCCACATGAAGAACCTACAGAGTTTCTGGCACAATTTTTACAAATTGCTGACACAGTACATGATAAGGAAGTAGATCAGGATGTCTACAGATTATTACTGTTTCCATTTGCTGTAAAAGATCAAGCTAAGAGGTGGTTAAATAACCAACCTAAGAACAGCATAAGGACATGGAAACAGCTGTTAGAAAAATTCCTGAATCACTATTTTCCTCCAAAACGGATGACACAGCTAAGGCTGAGCATCCAAGGCTTCAAACAAGGAGATAATGAATCTCTTTATGATGCTTGGGAGAGATACAGAGAGATGCTGAGAAAATGCCCCTCTGACATGTTTTTAGAGTGGGTGCAATTAGACATCTTCTACTATGGGCTTACAGAAAAAGCTCAGATTTCTCTAGATCACTCAGCTGGTGGATCTATACATATGAGAAAAATAATTGAAGAAGCTCAAGAGCTTATTGATACAGTTGCCAGAAATCAGCATCTGTACCTAAGCAGTGAATCTTCCATGAAAGAAGAAGCTAAAACAGTAACTGTTGAACTCAATCCTGTAGATCAGGCTAATGAATTCAATCAGCAATTAGACTTTCTAACAAAATAGCTAGCTGAGTTCAAGGAGATATTACAAGAAACAAGAATGGCTAATATGAATATGGAAGTACAATTGAAGCAAACAGAAAAACAACTGTCAAAACAAATAATAGAAGAATGCCAAGCAGTTCAATTAAGAAGTGGGAAAATATTAAATACCTCACTTCAAAGCAGCAGGAAGCCAAGAAATGAACAAATGGCTACTCAAAATCCCTCTGATGACAATTAGAGCCCAGAGAGGAATAATACTGGCGCTGAATGCCCAAACCATGCTCATTCCTGGCGTTCAACGCCAGAAACAAGCAAGGGTTTGGCGTTGAACGCCCAAAGGGAGCACAGTTCTGGCGTTCAGACGCCAGAAACAGGTAAGGAGCTGGCGTCTAACGCCACTCCAGCTTCCACCCCTGGTATTCAAATGCTAGTGGGGGATCAGACACATACAAGTGCTGATAACAACCCTTCTAAAAAGGCTTCCCAATCCACATCTGTAGGCAATAAACCTGCAGCAACTAAGGTTGAGGAATACAAAGCCAAAATGCCTTATCCTCAAAAACTCCGCCAAGCGGAACAGGATAAGCAATTTGCCCGCTTTGCAGACTACCTCAGGACTCTTGAAATAAAGATTCCATTTGCAGAGACACTTGAGCAAATACCCTCTTATGCTAAGTTCATGAAAGAGATCTTAAGTCATAAGAAGGATTGGAGGGAAACTGAAAAAGTTTACCTCACTGAAGAATGCAGTGCAGTCATTCTGAAAAGCTTCCCAGAAAAGCTTAAAGATCCCGGGAGCTTTATGATACCATGCATATTAGAGGGTAACTGCACCAAGACAGCTCTATGTGATCTTGGGGCAAGCATCAACCTAATCCCTGCATCCACTATCAGAAAGCTTGGCTTGACTGAAGAGGTCAAACCAACCCGGATCTGTCTTCAACTTGCTGATGGCTCCATTAAATACCCATCAGGCATAATTGAGGACATGATTGTCAAGGTTGGGCCTTTTGCCTTCCCTACTGACTTTGTAGTGCTAGAAATGGAGGAGCACAAGAGTGCAACTCTCATTTTAGGAAGACCATTCCTAGCAACTGGACGAACCCTCATTGACGTCCAAAAAGGGGAGATAACCCTGAGAGTCAATGAGGATGAGTTTAAGTTGAATGTTGTCAAAGCTATGCAACATCCAGACACATCAGACGACTGCCTGGGCGTTGATATTATTGAATCCCTGGTGGAAGAGGTCCATATGACTGAGAGTCTCGAATCAGAGCTAGAGGACATTTTTAAAGATGTTCAGCCTGATCTGGAGGAACCAGAGGAAATAAAAGAACCTCTGAAAACTCCTCAGGAAGAGGAGAAACCTCCTAAACCCGAGCTCAAACCACTACCACCATCCCTGAAATATGCATTTCTGGGAGAAGGTGACACTTTTCCTGTAATCATAAGCTCTGCTTTAGGGTCACAGGAAGAGAAAGCACTAATTCAGGTGCTAAGGACACACAAGACAGCTCTTGGGTGGTCCATAAGTGATCTTAAGGGCGTTAGCCCAGCCAGATGCTTGCACAAGATCCTATTGGAGGATGATGCTAAGCCAGTGGTTCAACGACAGAGGCGGCTAAATCCCGCCATGAAGGAGGTGGTGCAGAAAGAGGTCACTAAGTTACTAGAGGCTGGGATTATCTATCCTATTTCTGATAGCCCCTGGGTGAGCCCTGTCCATGTTGTCCCTAAGAAGGGAGGAATGACAGTGGTTCATAATGAAAAGAATGAACTGTTTCCTACAAGAACAGTTACAGGTGGCGTATGTGTATTGACTACAGAAGGCTCAATACAGCCACCAGGAAGGATCCCTTTCCTTTACCATTCATAGACCAGATGCTAGAGAGACTAGCAGGTCATGAATATTACTGCTTTTTGGATGGCTATTCAGGTTACAACCAAATTGCAGTAGATCCTCAGGACCAAGAGAAAACAGCATTCACATGTCCTTCTGGAGTGTTTGCCTACAGAAGGATGCCTTTTGGTCTGTGCAATGCACCTGCAACCTTTCAAAGGTGCATGCTCTCTATCTTCTCTGATATGGTAGAGAAGTTTTTGGAAGTCTTCATGGATGACTTTTCAGTATTTGGAGACTCATTCAGCTCCTGCCTTAACCATTTAGCACTTGTTTTGAAAAGATGCCAAGAGACTAACCTAGTTTTAAACTGGGAAAAATGTCACTTTATGGTGACTGAAGGGATTGTCCTTGGGCATAAAATTTCAAACAAGGGAATAGAGGTGGATCAAGCTAAAGTTGAAGTAATTGAAAAATTACCACCACCTGCCAATGTTAAGGCAATCAGAAGCTTTCTGGGGCATGCAGGATTCTATAGGAGGTTTATAAAGGATTTTTCAAAAATTGCAAAACCTCTGAGCAATCTGCTAGCTGCTGACACGCCATTTGTGTTTGACACAAAGTGTCTGCAGGCGTTTGAGACCCTGAAAGCTAAGCTGGTCACAGCACCAGTTATTTCTGCACCAGATTGGACATTACCCTTTGAACTAATGTGTGATGCCAGTGACCATACCATTGGTGCAGTATTGGGACAGAGGCATAACAAGCTTCTGCATGTCATTTATTATGCTAGCAGTGTTTTAGATGATGCCCAGAAAAATTACACAACCACAGAAAAAGAATTACTTGCAGTGGTTTATGCCATTGACAAGTTTAGATCCTACTTAGTAGGATCAAAAGTGATTGTGTACACTGACCATGCTGCTCTTAAATATCTACTCACAAAGCAGGATTCAAAGCCCAGGCTCATAAGATGGGTGTTGCTTCTGCAAGAGTTTGATATAGAAATAAGAGACAGAAAAGGAACAGAGAATCAAGTAGCTGATCACCTGTCCCGGATAGAACCAGTAGCAGGAGCATCCCTCCCTCCTACTGAGATCTCTGAAACCTTTCCGGATGAGCAATTGTTTGCTATTCAGGAAGCTCTGTGGTTTGCAGACATTACAAACTATAAGACACAAGGTTCTCCTTCTGTAACCATGGAGAGGAAGCTTGAAAAGCTTCTCTCACTGCAGAGTCAACCAAAGCCCCCACAGTCAAACTCTAAGTTTGGTGTTGGGAGGCCACAACCAAACTCTAAGTTTGGTGTTGAACCCCCACATTCAAACTCTAAGTTTGATGTTGGGAGGTCCCAACCTTGCTCTGATTATCTGTGAGGCTCCATGAGAGCTCACTGTCAAGCTATTGACATTAAAGAAGCGCTTGTTGGGAGGCAACCCAATATTATTTAATTATATCTATTTATTTTCCATGGCTATTTTATGTTTTCTTTAGGTTGATGATCATGTGAAGTCACAAAAACAAATGGAAAATCAAAAACAGAATGAAAAACAGCACACCCTGGAGGAAGATTATTCTGGCGTTTAAACGCCAGAAACAAACATCTGTCTGACGTTTAACGCCAGAAACAAGCACCAAGCTGGAGTTTAACGCCAGAAACAAGCATCAGTCTGGCGTTAAACGCCAGAAACAGGCTACATTTGGGCGTTTAACGCCAGAAACAGGCAGCAGTCTGGCGTTAAACGCCAGGATTGCACAGTAAGGGCATTTTGTACGCCTAATTGGAGCAGAGATGCTAAATCCTTGACCCCACTGGATCTGTGGACCCCACTGGATCCCAACCTACCTCACCATTCAAATTCAAACCATTCCCTCCCAAACCCACCCATTCACACACTTCCATCTCCTCCATCTTCTCCACTTCTTTCTTCTTTTGCTTGAGGACGAGCAAACCTTTTAAGTTTGGTGTGGTAAAAGCATTGCTTTTGTTTTTCCATAATTCAGTGGTAGAGCAATTGACTGCAGATCAAAGAGCTATGAGGAAAGAGCAACAAAGGCAAGAAAGAGACACAGAGGAGCTCAAAAGCACCATTGGTCCTTCAAGAAGAGGAAGACGCCACCCTCATTAAGGTGGACCCATTCCTTAATCTCCTTGTTCTTATTTTCCTGTTTTTCGTTTACTATGCTTCATGTTTTGTTTGTGTCTTTACTATATGATCACTAGTATCTAAGTGTCTATGTCTTAAATATGAATGTCCTATGAATCCATCACCTTTCTTAAATGAAAATTGTTTTCTGAAAAAAGAAAAAGAAGTACATGAATTTCGAATTTTAAAATAGTTTAATTATTTTGATGTGGTGGCAATACTTTTCGTTTTCTGAATGAATGCTTGAACAGTGCATATGTCTTTTGAATTTGTTGCTTATGAATGTTAAAATTGTTGGCTCTTGAAAGAATGATGAAAAAGGAGAAATGTTATTTGATAATCTGAAAAATCATAAAAATGATTCTTGAAGCAAGAAAAAGCAGTGAAGAACAAAGCTTGCAGAAAAAAATGCGAAAAAAAGATCAAGAAAAAGAAAAAGCAAGCAGAAAAAGCCAAAATCTCTTTAAACCAAAAGGCAAGGGTAATAAAAAGGATCCAAGGCTTTGAGCATCAGTGGATAGGAGGGCCTATCGGAATAAAATCCTGGCCTTAGCGGCTAAACCAAGCTGTCCCTAACCATGTGCTTGTGGCGTGAAGGTGTCAAGTGGAAACTTGAGACTGAGCGGTTAAAGTCGAGGTCCAAAGCAAAAAAATAGAGTGTGCTTAAGAACCCTGGACACCTCTAATTGGGGACTTTAGTAAAGCTGAGTCACAATCTGAAAAGGTTCACCCAGTTATGTGTCTGTGGCATGTATGTATCCGGTGGTAATACTGGAAAACATAGTGCTTAGGGCCACGACCAAGACTCATAAAGTAGCTGTGTTCAAGAATCAACATATTGAACTAGGAGAATCAATAACACTATCTGAATTCTGAGTTCCTATAGATACCAATCATTCTGAACTTCAAAGGATAAAGTGAGATGCCAAAACTGTTCAGAAGCAAAAAGCTAATAGCCCCGCTCATCTAATTAAGACTGATCTTCACAGATGTTTTTGGAATTCATTGTATATTATCTTCTTTTTATCCTACTTTATTTTTAGTTGCTTGGGGACAAGCAACAATTTAAGTTTGGTGTTGTGATGAGCGGATAATTTATACGCTTTTTGGCATTGTTTTTACTTAGTTTTCAGTATGATTTAGTTGGTTTTTAGTATATTTTTATTAGTTTTTAATTAAAAATCACATTTCTGGACTTTACTATGAGTTTGTGTGTTTTTCTGTGATTTCAGGTATTTTTTGGCTGAAATTGAGGGAGCTGAGCAAAAATCTGATTCAGGCTGAAAAAGGGACTGCTGATGCTGTTGGATTCTGACCTCCTTGCACTCAAAGTGGATTTTCTTAAGCTACAGAACTCTAAATGGTGGGCTCTCAATTGCGTTGGAAAGTAGACATCCAGGGCTTTCCAGCAATATATAATAGTCCACACTTTGCTCAAGGATAGATGACGTAAACTGGCGTTCAACGCTAGTTCCATGTTGCAGTCTGGCGTCCAGCGCCAGAAACAGTTACAAGTTGGAGTTCAACGCCAGAAATAGGTTACAACCTGGCGTTGAACGCCCAAAACAGCCCAGGCACGTGAGAAGCTTAAGTCTCAGCCCCAGCACACACCAAGTGGGCCCCAGAAGTGGATTTCTGCGCCATCTATCATAGTTTACTCATTTTCTGTAAACCTAGGTTACTAGTTTACTATTTAAACAACTTTTAGAGACTTATTTTGGACATCATGACATTTTCAGATCTGAATTTTATACACTTCGACGGCATGAGTCTCTAAACTCCATTGTTGGGGGTGAGGAGCTCTGCAGCGTCTCGATTAATTAATGCAATTGTTTCTGTTTCTCCTTTCAAACATGCGTGTTCCTATCTAAGATATTCATTTGTGCTTAATTATGGAGAAGGCGATGATCCGTGACACTCATCACCTTCCTCAATCCATGAACGTGTTCCTGACAAACACCTCCGTTCTACATCAGATTGAATGAGTATCTCTTAGCTTCCTTAATCAGAATCTTCGTGGTATAAGCTAGAACTGATGGCGGCCACTCTTGAGGATCCGGAAAGTCTAAACCTTGTCTGTGGTATTCCGAGTAGGATTCAAGGATTGAATGGCTATGACGAGCTTCAAACTCGCGATTGCTGGGCGTGATGACAAACGCAAAAGGATCAATGGATCCTATTCCAACATGATCGAGAACCAACAACTGATTAGCCGTGCTGTGACAGAGCATCTGGACCATTTTCACTGAGAGGATGGGAGGTAGCCACTGACAATGGTGATTCCCTACATACAGCTTGCCATGGAAGGAGCCTTGCATTTATGAAAGTGAGTAAGCATTATATTGCAGGGATTCAGAGGACAAAGCGTCTCCAAAAACCCCAACATATTCTCCATTACTGCACAACAAGTAACTATTTCACACTCTTTTATTTTTCTAATAATTCCAACTGATAATTTTAATTAATATCCTGACTAAGAATAATAAAATTAACATAGCTTGCTTCAAACCAATAATCTCCGTGGGATCGACCCTTACTCGCGTAAGGTATTACTTGGACGACCCAGTGCACTTGCTGGTTAGTGGTACGAAGCTGTGTTAAATAGTCCATTAATATTGGCATACACAATTTTGTGCACCAAGTTTTTGGCGCCGTTGCCGGGGATTGTTCGAGTATGGACAACTGACGGTTCATCTTGTTGCTCAGATTAGGTAATTTTCTTTTCAAAAATTTTTCAAAAATCTTTTTCAAAAATTTTCTTTTCTTTTTCGTTTTTCCAAACTTTATTTTCGAAAAAAAAATAAAAATCAAAAAAATAATCAAAAAAATCATAAAAATAAAAAAATATTTTGTGTTTCTTGTTTGAGTCTTGAGTCAACTTTTAAGTTTGGTGTCAATTGCATGCTTTAATTTTTTTTTTGCATTTTTCGAAAATTCATATATTCATGGTGTTCTTCATGATCTTCAAGTTGTTCTTGACAAGTCTTCTTGTTTGATCTTGATGTTTTCTTATTTTATGTTGTGTGTTGTCTTTCATATGCATTTTTTGTTTGTTAGAGTCCATGCATTAAAGATTTCTAAGTTTGGTGTCTTGCATGTTTTCTTTGCATCAAAAAATTTTTCAAAATTATGTTCTTGATGTTCATCATGATCTTCAAAGTGTTCTTGGTGTTCATCTTGACATTTATAGTGTTCTTGCATGCATCATGTGTTTTGATCCAAAATTTTTAAGTTTTGGGTCATAATTGTGTTTTTCTCTCTCATAATTAAATTTTCAAAAATCAAAAAAATATCTTTTCCTTATTTCCCTCCAAATTTTCGAAATTTTGGGTTGACTTGGTCAAAAATTTTTAAAATTAGTTGTTTATTACAAGTCAAGTCAAAATTTTAATTTTAAAAATCTTATCTTTTCAAAATCTTTTTCTTATCTTTATATCAAATTTTCGAAAACTCACTAACAATTAATGTGATTGATTCAAAATTTGAAAGTTTGTTACTTTCTTGTTAAGAAAGGTTCAATCTTTAAGTTCTAGAATCTTATCTTGTAGTTTCTTGTTAGTGAAGTAAGTAATTTTAATTTTAAAAATTAAATCTTTTTATCTTTTATCATATCTTTTTCAAAATTTTGATTTCAAAATATCTTATCTAACTTCTTATCTTCTTATCTTTTCAAATTTTAATTTAAAATTTTTTTCAACTAACTCTTTGACTTTGTGTTTGTTTCTTATCTTTTTCAAAACTACCTAACTACTTTTCCCTCTCTAATTTTCGAAAATATCTCATCTCTTTTTCAAAAAAAAAAAACTCTTTTTGTTTTAAACTTTAATTTTAATCTTATCTTATCTTTAATTTTCGAAAATACTAACCTCTTTTTCAAAATTATTTTCGAAATTCTCCCTCTCTTTTCTTATTCTATTTAATTATTTATTTACTAACACTTCTCTTCACCTCTCTTCATCTAAAAATCCGAACCCATTCTTCTTCACTCTTCCCCCCTTTCTTCTTCTACTAACATAAAGGAATCTCTATACTGTGACATAGAGGATTCCTCTTCTTTTCTTATTTTCTTCTCTTTCATATGAGCAGGAACAAGGAAAAAGGCACTCTTGTTGAAATTGATCCTGAACCTGAAAGGACTCTGAAGAGGAAATTAAGAGAAGCTAAATTACAACAATATAAAGGTAACCTTTCAGAAATATTAGAACAAGAGAAGGAGATGGCAGCCGAACCCAACAACAATAATGCAAGGAGAATGCTTGGTGACTTCACAAAACCAACGTCCAAATTTGATGGAAGAAGTATCTCCATTCCTGCCATTGGAGCCAATAATTTTGAGCTTAAGCCTCAACTAGTTGCTTTAATGCAACAGAACTGCAAGTTTTATGGACTTCCATCTGAAGATCCTTACCAGTTTTTAACTGAGTTCTTGCAGATTTGTGAGACTGTTAAGACGAATGGAGTTGATCCTGAAGTCTACAGACTCATGCTTTTCCCTTTTGCTGTAAGAGACAGAGCTAGAATATGGTTGGATTCATAACCTAAGGATAGCCTGGACTCCTAAGATAAGCTGGTCACAGCCTTCTTGGATAAATTCTTTCCTCCTCAAAAGCTGAGCAAGCTCAGAGTGGATGTTCAGACCTTCAAACAAAAAGATGGTGAATCCCTCTTTGAAGCTTGGGAAAGATACAAGCAGTTGACCAAAAGGTGACCATCTGACATGTTTTCAGAATGGACCATATTAGATATATTCTATTATGGTCTATCTGAGTTTTCGAAAATGTCATTGGACCATTCTGCAGGTGGATCTATTCACCCAAAGAAAACGCCTGAAGAGGCTCAAGAACTCATTGACATGGTTGCAAATAACCAATTCATGTACACTTCTGAGAGGAATTTCGTGAATAATGGGATGCCTCAGAGGAAGGGAGTTCTTGAAATTGATGCTCTGAATGCCATATTGGCTCAGAACAAAGTGTTGACTTAGCAAGTTAACATGATCTCTCAAAGTCTGAATGGATGGCAAAATGCATCCAACAGTACTAAAGAGGCAGCTTCTGAAGAAGCTTATGATCCTGAGAACCCTGCAATAGCAGAGGTAAATTACATGGGTGAACCTTATGGAAACACCTATAATTCATCATGGAGAAATCATCCAAATTTCTCATGGAAGGATCAACAAAAGCCTCAACAAGGCTTTAACAATGGTGGACGCAATAGGCTGAGCAATAGCAAGACTTTTCCATCATCTTCTCAGCAACAGACAGAGAATCCTGAACAAAACACTTCTAATTTAGCCAATCTAGTCTCTGATATGTCAAAAGCCACTTTCAGTTTCATGAGTGAAACAAGATCCTCCATCAAAAATTCGGAGGCACAAGTGGGCCAGCTGAGTAAGAAAGTCATTGAAACTCCTCCCAGTATTCTCCCAAGCAATACAGAAGAGAATCCAAAAGGAGAGTGCAAGGCCATTGATGTGATCAATATGGCCGAATGCACAAGGGAGGAGAAGGATGAAAATCCTAGTGAGGAAGACCTCCTGGGACGTCTCTCAAGCAAGAAGGAGTTTCCTATTAAGGGTCCAAAGGAATCTGAGGCTCATATAGAGACCATAGAGATTCCATTAAATCTCTTTCTGCCATTCATGAGCTCTGAAGACTATTCTTCCTCTGAGGAGGATGAAGATGTGACTGGAGAGCAAGTTGCTCAATATTTAGGAGCTATCATGAAGCTGAATGCCAAGTTGTTTGGTAATGAGACTTGGGAAAGTGAACCTCCCTTGCTCATTAATGAACTAGATACCTGGATTCAGCAAATTCTACCTCAAAAGAGACAAGATCCTGGCAAGTTCTTAATACCTTGTACCATAGGCACCATGACCTTTGAAAAAGCTCTATGTGATCTGAGGTCAGGGATAAATCTTATGCCACTCTCTGTAATGGAGAAGCTGGGGATCATTGAGGTACAACCTGCCTTGTTCTCATTACAATTGGCAGACAAATCATTGAGACAAGCTTATGGAATAGTAAAGGACGTGTTAGTAAAGGTTGAAGGCCTTTACATCCCTGCTGATTTCATAATCTTAGACACTAGGAAGGAAGAGGATGAATGTATCATCCTTGGAAGACCTTTCCTAGCTACAGCAGGAGCTGTGATAGATGTCAACAGAGGTGAATTAGTCCTTCAATTGAATGGGGACTACCTTGTGTTTAAGGCACATGGCCATCCCTCTGTGACAAAAGAGAGTAAGCATGAAGAGCTTCTCTCAGTTCAGAGTCAAGAAGAGCCCCCACAGTCAAACTCTAAGTTTGGTGTTGGGAGGCCACAACCAAACACTAAGTTTGGTGTTAAGACCCCATATCCAAACTCTAAGTTTGGTGTTGGGACTATACAACATTGACCTGATCACCTGTGAGGCTCCATGAGAGCCCACTGTCAAGCTAATGACATTAAAAGAGCGCTTGTTGGGAGGCAACCCAATTTTATTTATCTAATTTTTATTTTATTTTATTTTATTGTTATTTTGTGTTTTATTAGGTACATGTTCATGTGGAGTCACGAAAAAAATATAAAAATTAAAAACAGAATCAAAAACAGCAGAAGAAAAATCACACCCTGGAGGAAGGACAGACTGGCGTTCAACGCCAGTAAGGAGCATCTGGCTGGCGTTCAACGCCAGAACAGAGCATGAATCTGGCGCTGAATGCCAGAAACAAGCAACATTCTGGCGTTTGAACGCCAGGAATGTGTCTTGAGAAAAGCTGGCACTGAACGCCAGTAACAAGCATGGAACTGGCGTTCAACGCCAGAAACATGCTACACATGGGCGTTGAACGCCCAGAACGTGCATCACCTCGGCGTTTAAACGCTAGAATGGTGTGCAAAGGCAATCTACATGCCTAATTGGTGCAGGGATGTAAATCCTTGACACCTCAGGATCTGTGGACCCCACAGGATCATCTCAAGATCTGTGGACCTCACAGGATCCCCACCTACCTCGCCCTCTCTCCATTCATGGTCATCCCTTCTGTTTTCCATTCACCACTCACATCCATCCACTCTTCCCCATACACCTCACCTACCTTCAAAATTCAAAATCTCTTTCCCACCCAATCCCACCCATATAGCCGCATACACACATCCCTCCATCTCCTCCATATCTTCTTCTTATTCTTCATCTTTTCTTTCTTCTCTTGCTCGAGGGCGAGCAATTTTCTAAGTTTGGTGTGGTAAAAGCATAGCTTTTTGTTTTTCCATAACCATTGATGGCACCTAAGGCCAGAGAAACATCAAAAAAAAAAGAGAGAGAGAGAAAAGGGAAGACAAAAGCTTCCACCTCTGAGTCATGGGAGATGAAAAGACTCATCTAAAGGGTTTATAGCTCAGTGGTAGAACATTTAACTGCAAATCAAGAGATCCCTGAGATACCTCAGGGGATACATGTTCCTCCACATAATTATTAGAAGCAACTAAGGATAGGAACACTAAAATCACTAGGAATCATGCAACAGAAGCAAGGAAGAGACATAAAGGCGCTCAAAAAGCACCATTGGACCTTCAAAAGGCGCCACCCTCACTAAGGTGGACTCATTCCTTGCTCTTATTTTTTTCTGTTTTTCGATATTTATGCTTCATGTTTATCTATATTTTGTGTCTCTACTTCATGATCATTAGTATTTAGTAACTATGTCTTAAGGCTATAAATAATTCCATGAATCCTTCACCTCTCTTAAATAAAAAAAATGTTTCTAATTCAAAAGAACAAGAAGTACATGAATTTCGAAATTATCCTTGAATTTAGTTTAATTATATTGATGTGGTGACAATACTTTTTGTCTTCTGAATGAATGCTTAAACAGTGCATATTTTTTATCTTGTTGTTTATGAATGTTAAAACTGTTGGCTCTTGAAAGAATGATGAACAAAGAGAAATGTTATTGATGATCTGAAAAATCATAAAAATTGATTCTTGAAGCAAGAAAAAGCAGTGAAAAAGCACAATTTTGGCGAAAAAAAAAATTTTTTTAGAAAGAAAAAGAAAAAGCAAGCAGAAAAAGCCAATAGCCCTTAAAACCAAAAGGCAAGGGTAAAAAAGATCTAAGGCTTTGAGCATCAATGGATAGGAGGGCCCAAGGAAATAAAATCCAGGCCTAAGCGGCTAATTCAAAGCTGTCCCTAACCATGTGCTTGTGGCATGCAGGTCCAAGTGAAAAGCTTGAGACTTAGTGGTTAAGAGCTCTGGACACCTCTAACTGGGGACTCTAGCAAAGCTGAGTCACAATCTGAAAAGGTTCACCCAGTCATGTGTCTGTGGCATTTATGTATCCGGTGGTAATACTGGAAAACAAAGTGCTTAAGGCCACGGCCAAGACTCATAAGTAGCTGTGTTCAAGAATCAACATACTTAACTAGGAAAGTCAATAACGCTATCCGAAATTCTAAGTTCCTAGAGAAGCCAATCATTCTGAACTTCAAAGGAAAAAGTGAGATGCCAAAACTGTTCAGAAGCAAAAAGCTACAAGTCCCGCTCATCTAATTAATGAATTTATAGTATATTCTCTTCTTTTTATCCTATTTGATTTTCAGTTGCTTGGGGACAAGCAACAATTTAAGTTTGGTGTTGTGATGAGCGGATAATTTATACGTTTTTTGGCATTATTTTTAGGTAGTTTTTAGTAAGTTCAAGCTACTTTTAGGGATGTTTTCATTAGTTTTTATGTTAAATTCACATTTCTGGACTTTACTATGAGTTTGTGTGTTTTTCTGTAATTTCAGGTAATCTCTGGCTGAAATTGAGGGACTTGAGCAAAACTCTGAAAAAGGCTGACAAAAGGACTGCTGATGCTGTTGGAATCTGACCTCCCTTCACTCAAAATGGATTTTCTGGAGCTACAGAACTCCAAATGGCGCGCTCTCAACGGCGTTGGAAAGTAGACATCCAGAGCTTTCCAGCAAGTGGCGCTCAATGCCAAGTACATGCTGCTGTCTGGAGTCAAACGCCAGAAACACGTCACGACCCGGAGTTGAACGCCCAAAACACGCTATAACTCGGCGTTCAACTCTAATAAAAGCCTTAGCTCGTGGATAGACCAAGCTCAGCCCAAACATACACCAAGTGGGCCCCGGAAATGGATTTATGGATCAATTACTTACTCCTGTAAACCCTAGTAGCTAGTTTAGTATAAATAAGACTTTTTACTAGTGTATTAGTCGTCTTTTGACCACGTTTCATCTTTGGTCTCAATTTTGTTTTATTCTTCATCTTAGGGGGCCATTGATCACGTTTTGGGGGGCTGGCCATTCGGCCGTGCCTGAACCTTTCACTTATGTATTTTCAACGGTGGAGTTTCTACACACCATATATTAAGGGTGTGGAGCTCTGCTGTACCTCAAGTTTCAATACAATTACTATTATTTTCTATTCAATTCTCCTTATTCTTATTCCAAGATATACGTTACACTTCAACTTGATGAATGTGATGATCCGTGACACTCATCATCATTCTCACCTATGAACGCGCGTGACTGACAACCACTTCCGTTCTACCTTAGGCCGGGCGCATATCTCTTAGATTCCCCAACAGAATCTTCGTGGTATAAGCTAGATAGATGGCGGCATTCATGGGAATCCGGAAAGTCTAACCTTGTCTGTGGTATTCCGAGTAGGATTTCCGGAATCCAGAAAGTCTAACCTTATCCGTGGTATTCCGAGTAGGATTCCGGGATTGAATGACTGTGACGAGCTTCAAACTCCTGAAGGCTGGGCGTTAGTGACAGACGCAAAAGAATCAAGGGATTCTATTCCAACCTGATTGAGAACCGACAGATGATTAGCCGTGCTGTGACAGAGCATAGGACCATTTTCACTGAGAGGATGGGATGTAGCCATTGACAACGGTGATGCCCTATATACAGCTTGCCATGGAAAGGAGTAAGAAGGATTGGATGAATGTAATAAGAAAGTAGAGATTCAAGAGAAGCACAGCATCTCCATACGCCTATCTGAAATTCCCACTATTGATTTACATAAGTATTTCTATCCTATTTTATTTTCTATTTATTATTAATTTTCGAACCTATCATAAACCATCTAATCTGCCTAACTGAGATTTACAAGGTGACCATAGCTTGCTTCATACCAACAATCTCTGTGGGATCAACCCTTACTCACGTAAGGTATTACTTGGATGACCCAGTACACTTGCTGGTTAAGTTGAACGGAGTTGTGACCACACATAGTTGTGAACCATGGTATTGGCATCATGTTTTTGGCGCCATTGCCAGGGAAAGAAAAAGCAATGAATTTTACAAAATGCAATAACATATGAATCACAATTTCGTCCACCACTATGATTAGTTCACAAGCACCGTGGATGACTAGAGAAGCTCGAACAAGAAGCTAAACATCAATGGAAAGTAGAACAAGAACTGCAGAGGGAGGTGCTGATGAGCGGATGTTTTATACTATTTTTGGCATTATTTTTCTAATGTTTTAGTTATGTTTTGTTGAGTTTTATTATGTTTTAGTAGGTTTTAATGCAAAATTCATATTTTTGGATTCTACTTTGAGTTGTTGTATTTTGTTATGATTTCAGGTAAATTCTGACTGAAATTGAGGAGTTTTGGCAAAGTCCGATTCAGAAGCAAGGAAAGTGTAGCAGATGCTGTCGGATTCTGACCTCCGTGCATTCAAACGAGCATTTCTAGAGCTACAGAAGTTCAAATGATGCGTTCTTAATGGCGTTGAAAAGCAAACTTCTAGGGATTTCCAGAAATATATCATTGTATATACTTTTCTTCGAAGGAGACTACCTATATTGGGGGTTGAACGCCTAAATCACCCCCTTTATGGCGTTCAACGCCCCAAGAGGACTCAAGTCAGCGTTGAACGCCCAATTCACCCTCTTCCTGACATTCAACACCACGCAAGGAGTAGAAGGCAGCATGGACAACCCACTAATGGGTGTTCAACACCTATTCCTCAAGATGGATGCCAAGCTCAGCCCAAGCACTCAACCAAAGTGGGCCTAAGAGTAGATTTTCACACCTCTAGTCTAGTCTATCATACTTTTGTACTTCTTAGTTATTAGAGTAGTATATATAGGAGAATATCACCCTTGTTTAGGATATTCTACCACCACTTTCAAATTACACATTACTTTCTGTACAATATGAGCAACTAAACATCCTAGGTTTAGGTTAGGAGCTCTGCCGATTCCTATGAGTTAATACAAGTACTTTTCCATTCCAATAAATGTTTGATTCTATCCTATGATGCATTGTTGTTCTTCATCCCTATGAATCACGATTCTACATGAGTTCTTACAATTCCTGACCCGGATAGTACTAAACTACAGCTTGAGGATGCATCACAGGTTCCGAGAGAATTATTTGGACTAATTAGGGGTATGTGACAAAAAACCTCGTTAGTTTGGGCTGATTGAGGTTCCTGTGGCTCTAAGGGCTAGAACCATAGGAGCATCAATCTCTAATCTCAGAAGATCTGACCTTGTTTGTGGCATTTTGATTAGGATCACCAAGAGATTGAATTGCGTGCGCCTCACCCTCTCCCAGATTAATCTAGTCTGACCTGAGGAGATTAGTGACCATGACCATTGGCCTAATCACTTCTAGCCTTGCCATTGAATGAATCATTCATCATTGGAATAGTGGGTATTACGTGTTAATCCAAAAGATGAAGCATCTCCAAAGCCTTAACTAATTCTCCTCTACTGTCTTGACATCAATCAATCCTTGCTTTTGTTATTGCTTGTTTATGCGCCTACAACAGTCAACAATTAGCTTTCTATTCGCCTGACTGAGATATGCAGGATAACCACAGATTGCTCAACCTGACAATCCTCGTGGAATCGACCCTCACTCACCTGAGGTATTACTTTGATGACCCGGTGCATTTGCCGATTAAGTTGTGCAGAGTTCAATTTCGCGCACCAAGTTTTTGGCGCTATTGCCGGGTATTGTTTGTGATTGACAAACTAACAGTTGTCTTGTTCCTTAGATCAGTTATTTTTATTGTTCTTCTTTTAATTCTATTTTATATTTTCTTTATTTCGAAAATTATCCAAATAAGGGGTGTCCTATTTTTCTTCTTGGTATTCGAACTGTTCTTGCTATTTTTCTTCGTTTGATCCTAAAAATTTTAAGTTTGGTGTCTTACTGTGTTTTTCTCTCTCTATTTTTGAAAATTAATATTTTAATCTAAAAAATCTTTAAGTTTGGTGTCTTAGTAGTTGTCTTTATATTTCTGTTTGAATTTTAAATCTTTATCATATTTTTCCCTTTTCAAAAATTTTGTTCTCTCGTCTATTTTAAATTTCAAACTTCAAAATCAAATTTCAAAATCTTTTAAATTTTAATTCCAATTTGGACATTTCACTAGAATATCTATACTGTGACATATAGACTCCCAATTTTTCTTGCTTATCGTCTGTGTAAGTAGAAGCAGGAAAAGTCCACTATGGACCCAACTGGGAATACACCACCCAGAAGAACCCTGGGGTCTTATATAGCTCCCACTCTTGACTTCTATAAAAGAAGCATTTGTATACCTCCTATTCAAGCAGCAAACTTTGAGCTCAACCCACAGCTCATCACTCTAGTGCAGTAGAACTGTCAGTTCCAGGAACTCCCATAAGAGGAGTCCACAGATTTTCACACAGATTTCATACGGATTTCTGACATAGTACAAGCTGAAGGGATAGACCAGGATGTCTACAGGCTGCTACTATTCTCCTTTGCTGTGAAAGGTCAAGCAAGAAGGTGGTTGGATAACCAACCCAAGTCCATCTTGAAAACATGGAATAAGCTAGTACACAAATTTCTGAGCCAATACTTTTCCCCAAAAAGCTAATCCAGCTAAGATTGGATATTCAAAATTTCAAGCAAAAAGAGAGTGAACCTCTCTATGATGCTTGGGGGAGATACAGAATGATGCTGTGGAAATGTCCCACAAAAATATTTTCAAAATGGGTGAAATTGGACATTTTCTATTATGGACTCACCAACAGAGCCAAGATGTCCCTAGATCATTCTGCAGGTGGATCTATCCACATGAAAAAGATAGTTGAAAAGGCTCATAAACTTATTGCGACCGTCGCCAGTAACCAGCATCTATACTCATCTGGTGAAACAGTAATAAAAGGAGAGATCAAGGCAGTGTGCACTGAACCAGACCCTCCTAAACAGGATGAATCATTAACCCAGCAACTAAGCTCTCTCACACAACAATTGCTGAGTTTGCAAAAAATATTGCAAGAAACCAGTGCCTCCAACAAAGAAATAGAGGCACGGCTTAATCAGGCTAAACAACACTTATCTAACCAGATAAGAAAAGAGTGCTAAGGCATCCAGTTGAAGAGTGGAAGTATATTAAATAGTCAGTCTCATGACGGCAAGAAGCAAGGTGAAGAGAGAATGCCAAAAAATAGAAAAATAACATCCTAAGGTATAATCCATGGTGTTGAATGCCCAGTGGGGAGCAACACTGGCGTTCAACGCCCATCATGGGTCAACAAGGGCGTCCAACGCCCAAATAGGGGTGACACCAGTGTTCAACGCCAGGAAGGGAGCTGCCTGGGCATTGAATGCTCAGTTGGGGAACCACAAGCAGGTGTCCATTCAAAGAACACCCCCTCTGTACCTCTCAGCACACCTGAATACAGAAATAAAATGCCTTATCCTTAAAAACTCCGCCAAGCAGAAAATGATAAGCAGTTTGCTAGGTTTGCAGACTACCTTAAGACATTGGAGATCAAAATCACATTTGCAAAAGCCCTTGAACAAATACTTTCTTATGCTAAGTTCATGAAAGACATATTAAGCCATAAGAAGGATTGGAGGAAAGTGGAGACAGTCTTTCTCATCGAAGAGTTGATGAGCGGATAATTTATACGCTTTTTGGCATTGTTTTTAGTATGATTTAGTTAGTTTTTAGTATATTTTTATTAGTTTTTAGTTAAAACTCACTTTTTTGGACTTTACTATGAGTTTGTGTGTTTTTCTGTGATTTCAGGTATTTTCTGGCTGAAATTGAGGGTCCTGAGCAAAAATCTGATTTAGAGGCTGAAAAGGACTGCAAATGCTGTTGGATTCTGACCTCCCTGCACTCGAAGTGAATTTTCTTGAGCTACAGAAGCCCAATTGGCGCGCTCTCAACGGCGTTGGAAAGTAGACATCCTGGGCTTTCCAGCAATGTATAATAGTCCATACTTTGCCCGAGATTTGATGGCCCAAACCGGCGTTGAAAATCAGCTTCAGAATTCCCAGCGTTTAACGCTGGAACTGGCATAAAAATTGGAGTTAAACGCCCAAACTGGCATAAAAGCTGGCGTTTAACTCCAGAAAGAGCCTCTACACGAAAATGCTTCAATGCTCAGCCCAAGCACACACCAAGTGGGCCCGGAAGTGGATTTTTCTGTCATTTACTCATTTCTGTAAACCCTAGGTTACTAGTTCACTATTAATAGGATCTTTTGACATTGTATCTGTACCTCATGACACTTTACACGTTTCTCATTGTACCTTTTACAGCATGAGTCTCTAAACCCCATGGTTGGGGGTGAGGAGCTCTGCTGTGTCTTGATGGATTAATGCAATTACTACTGTTTCATATTCAATCATGCTTGCTTCCGTTCTAAGATATCACTTGTTCTTAACCCGGATGAATGTGATGATCTGTGACACTCATCATATTCTCAACTATGAACGCGTGCCTGACAACCACCTCCGTTCTACCTTAGATTGAGTAGATATCTCTTGGATTCCTTAATCAGAATCTTCATGGTATAAGCTAGAATTGATGGCGGCATTCAAGAGAATCCGGAAGGTCTAAACCATGTCTGTGGTATTCTGAGTAGGATTCAATGATTGAATGACTGTGACGAGCTTCAAACTCGCGATTGTGGGGCATTAGTGACAGACGCAAAAGAATCACTGGATTCTATTCCGACATGATCGAGAACCGACAGCTGGATAGCCGTGCCGTGACAGGGTGCGTTGAACATTTCCACTGAGAGGATGGGAGGTAGCCATTGACAACGGTGAAACCCTACATACAGCTTGCCATGGAAGGAGCCTTGCGTGTTTGAAGAAGAAGACAGTAGGAAAGCAGAGGTTTAGAAGACAGAGCATCTCCAAAACCTCAACCTATTCTCCATCACTGCAATTCAAGTACCTGTTCTATGTTCTTTTGCTTTTTACAATCAATCCTGATAATCTTTGATATCCTGACTAAGAGTTACAAGGTAACCATAGCTTGCTTCAAGCCGACAATCTCCGTGGGATCGACCCTTACTCACGTAAGGTATTACTTGGATGACCCAGTGCACTTGCTGGTTAGTTGTGCGGGATTGCAAAGTGTGATTGCAATTTCGTGCACCAAGTTTTTGGCGCCGTTGCCGGGGATTGTTCGAGTTTGGACAACTGACGGCTTATCTTGTTGCTTAGATTAGGACCGTTTTGTTTTGTTGGTTTAGAGTCCTTTATTTGAGTATAATTTCATATTTTAAGTTTGGTGTCAATTGCATGTTTTTGTTTTTCTTTTAATTTTCGAATTTGCATGTCCTTAGTCCCTTGTTGATCTTTAAAAATTCTAAGTTTGGTGTCTTCTTTGTGTTTTTCTTTAAAATTTTGAAAATTCATGTTTGATTTTCTGAAAAATTTTAAGTTTGGTGTCTCTTTGTTGTTTTTATCTTTCCTCTTTTCAAAAAAATATATATACATATATATCTTGATTACTATTCACATCAATTCCCTTTTCTCCAATATGGACATAAATGGGAATGAACAGTCCAGAAGGACTCTGGGGTCATATGCTAACCCCATTACAGCTGCATATGGGAGTAGCATCTGTACACCTCCCATCAAAGCAAGCAGCTTTGAGCTAAATCCTCAACTCATTATCATAGTGCAGCAAAACTGCCAGTATTCCGGTCTTCCACAAGAAGAACCCACTGAGTTTCTGGCACAGTTCTTGCAAATTGCTGACACAGTACGTGATAAAGAGGTGGATCAGGATGTCTACAGACTATTACTGTTTCCATTTGCTGTAAAAGATCAAGCTAAGAGGTGGTTGAATAACCAACCTACAGCAAGCATAAAGACATGGAAACAGTTATCAGGCAAATTCCTGAATCACTTTTACCCTCCAAAGAGGATGACACAGCTAAGGCTGGACATCCAAGGCTTTAAACAAGAGGATAATGAATCCCTTTATAATGCCTGGGAGAGGTATAGAGGTATGCTAAGAATATGCCCCTCTGAAATGTTTTCAGAGTGGGTACAATTAGACATCTTCTACTATGGGCTTACAGAAAAAGCTCAGATGTCTTTAGACCACTCAGCTGGTGGATCTATACACATGAGGAAGACAATTGAAGAGGCTCAAGAGCTTATAGACACTGTTGCTAGAAATCAATATTTGTACTCTAGCAATGAGTTCTCTCCAAAAGAGGAAGACATGGCAGTAGCCACTGATCCTAATCCTCAAGAACAGATGATTGAGCTTAATCAACAATTACACCTGATGACAAAACAGTTATCAGAATTTAAAGAGATGCTCCATGAAACTAAAATTGCCAACAAGAACATAGAACTGCAGTTGAATCAAGCAAAACAACAGATATCTAAACAGATAACAGAAGAATGTCAAGCAGTTCAACTGAGGAGTGGGAAGACATTAAATGGCACTGCTCAAAGTAGCAAAAAGCCAAATAAGGAACAATTGACAGAAGATAACCAAACCACTGTCCAAAATCCCTCTGAGGACAGTAAGAGCCCGGAGATGAGTACTTTTGGCGTTCAAACGCCAGAAAGGGGAGGAAAGCTGGCGTTAAACGCCCATTCCCTGCCCAGTTCTGGCGTTCAAACGCCAGAAAAGGGAGAGAAGTTGGCGTTAAACGCCCAATCTTCACCCATGCCTGGCGTTCAGACGTCAAGGGAGGATCAGACACCTGAGAGTGCTGACAGTAATCCCTCTAAAAAGGCTTCTTCAACCACTTCTGTAAGGAATAAACCTGCAGCAACTAAGGTTGAAGAATATAAAGCCAAGATGCCTTATCCTCAGAAACTCCGCCAAGCGGAACAGGATAAGCAATTTGCCCGCTTTGCAGACTATCTAAGGACTCTTGAAATAAAGATTTCGTTTGCAGAGGCACTTGAGCAAATACCTTCTTATGCTAAGTTCATGAAAGAGATCTTAAGTCATAAGAAGGATTGGAGAGAAACTGAAAAAGTGTTTCTCACTGAAGAATGCAGTGCAGTCATTCTGAAAAGCTTCAAGATCCAGGGAGCTTTATGATACCATGCACATTAGAAGGTGCCTGCACCAAGACAGCCCTATGTGATCTTGGAGCAAGCATCAATCTAATACCTGCATCCACTATCAGAAAGCTTGGATTGATTGAAGAAGTCAGACCAACCCGGATATGCCTTCAACTTGCTGATAGCTCCATTAAACACCCATCAGGCATAATAGAGGACATGATTGTCAAGGTTGGGCCATTCGCCCTTCCAACTGACTTTGTAGTGCTGGAAATGGAGGAGCACAAGAGTGCAACTCTCATTCTAGGAAGACCTTTCCTAGCAACTGGACGAACTCTCATTGATGTACAAAAAGGGGAAGTAACCCTGAGAGTCAATGAGGATGAGTTCAAGTTGAATGCTGTAAAAGCTATGCAGCATCCAGGCACACCAAATGACTGCATGGGTGCTGACATTATTGACTCTTTGGTGGAAGAGATCAATATGACTGAAAGCCTAGAATCAGAGCTTGAGGACATCTTCAAGGATGCTCAACCTGATCAAGAAGAACCACAGGAAACAAAGGAATTTTCGAAAATTCTTCAGGAGGAGGATAAGCCTCCCAAACCTGAACTCAAACCACTACCCCCATCCCTGAAGTATGCATTTCTGGGAGAGGGTGACACTTTTCCAGTGATTATAAGCTCTGCTTTAAATCCACAGGAAGAGGAAGCACTGATTCAAGTGCTAAGGACACACAAGACAGCTCTTGGGTGGTCCATAAGTGATCTTAAGGGCATTAGCCCAGCTAGATGCATGCACAAGATCCTGTTGGAGGATAATGCCAAACCAGTGGTCCAACCACAAAGGAGGCTAAATCCAGCCATGAAGGAGGTGGTGCAGAAAGAGGTCACTAAATTACTAGAGGCTGGGATTATTTATCCTATTTCTGATAGCCCCTGGGTGAGCCCTGTCCAACTTGTCCCCAAAAAGGGAGGCATGACAGTGGTTCATAATGAAAAAAATGAACTGGTTCCTACAAGAACAGTCACAGGGTGGCATATGTGTATTGACTACAGGAGGCTCAATACAGCCACCAGAAAGGATCATTTTTCTTTACCATTCATAGACCAAATGCTAGAAAGACTAGCTGGTCATGATTATTACAGCTTTTTGGATGGCTACTCAGGTTACAACCAAATTGTAGTAGATCCTCAGGACCAAGAGAAAACAGCATTTACTTGCCCTTCTGGCGTGTTTGCCTACAGGAGGATGCCTTTTGGTCTGCGTAATGCTCCTGCAACCTTTCAGAGATGCATGCTATCCATCTTCTCTGATATGGTGGAGAAATTCCTGGAAGTCTTCATGGATGACTTCTCAGTATATGGAGACTCATTCAGCTCCTGTCTTAACCACCTAGCACTTGTCCTGAAAAGGTGCCAAGAGACTAACCTGGTTTTAAACTGGGAGAAATGTCACTTTATGGTGACTGAAGGAATTGTCCTTGGGCACAAAATTTCAAGCAGGGGAATAGAGGTGGATAAGGCAAAGGTAGAGGTAATTGAAAAATTACCACCACCTGCCAATGTTAAGGCAATCAGATGCTTTCTGGGGCATGCAGGATTCTACAGAAGGTTCATAAAGGATTTTTCGAAAATTGCAAAACCTTTGAGCAACTTGCTAGCTGCCGACACACCATTTGTGTTTGACACACAGTGTCTGCAGGCATTTGAGACCCTGAAAGCCAAGCTGGTCACAGCACCAGTCATCTCTGCACCAGATTGGACATTACCATTTGAACTAATGTGTGATGCCAGTGACCATGCCATTGGTGCAGTGTTGGGACAGAGGCATAACAAGCTTCTGCACGTCATTTATTATGCCAGCCGTGTTCTAAATGATGCACAGAAGAATTACACAACCACAGAAAAAGAGTTACTTGCAGTGGTCTATGCCATTGAAAAGTTTAGATCCTATCTAGTAGGATCCAAAGTGATTGTGTACACTGACCATGCTGCTCTTAAATACTTACTCACAAAGCAGGATTCAAAACCCAGGCTTATAAGATGGGTGTTGCTTCTGCAAGAGTTTGATATAGAAATAAGAGACAGAAAAGGGACAGAGAACCAGGTAGCTGATCATCTGTCCCGAATAGAACCGGTAGCTGGGGCGTCCCTCCCTTCTATTGAGATTTCTGAGACTTTCCCAGATGAACAACTCTTTGCCATCCAGGAAGCTCCATGATTTGCAGATATTGCAAATTATAAAGCTGTGAGGTTCATACCACAGGAGTACAGCAGAGTGCAAAGAAAGAAATTAATTTCAGATGCTAAGTACTACCTATGGGATGAGCCATATCTCTTTAAGAGATGTACAGACGGAATGATCCGCAGATGTGTACCCAGAGAAGAAGCACAGAGGATCCTGTGGCATTGCCATGGATCACAGTATGGGGGACATTTTGGAAGTGAGCGAACAGCCACTAAGGTCCTCCAATGTGGCTTCTACTGGCCTACTCTCTATAGAGATGCCCGAGAGTTTGTGCGTAACTGTGACAGCTGCCAAAGAGCTGGTAACTTACCTCATGGATACGCCATGCCTCAACAAGGGATCTTAGAGATTGAGTTGTTTGATGTATGGGGAATTGACTTTATGGGTCCATTCCCACCATCACACTCAAACACTTACATTCTGGTGGCAGTGGACTATGTATCTAAATGGGTAGAAGCAATTGCCACACCCACTAATGATACTAAGACCGTGCTGAAATTCCTCCAGAAACACATCTTCAGCAGATTTGGTGTTCCCAGAGTCATAATCAGTGATGGGGGCACTCATTTCTGCAATAAACAGCTGTACTCTGCTATGGTCCGATATGGAATTAGCCACAAATTGGCTACCCCGTATCATCCACAGACAAATGGGCAAGCTGAGGTCTCTAACAGAGAGCTAAAAAGAATCCTAGAACGGACTGTGATGGCCCGAAGAAAGGATTGGGCAAGGAGCTTGGATGATGCTCTGTGGGCATACAGAACAGCATTTAAGACCCCAATTGGAACCTCACCATACCAACTTGTGTATGGCAAGGCCTGTCATTTACCCGTGGAACTGGAACATAAAGCCTACTGGGCAACCAGATTCCTAAACCTGGATGCTAAGTTAGCTGGTGAGAAGAGATTACTCCAGCTAAATGAGCTAGATGAATTTAGACTCAGTGCCTTTGAAAATGCAAAGATTTATAAGGAAAAGGCAAAGAAGTGGCATGACAAGAAGTTGTCCTCCAGAGTCTTTGAGCCAGGACAAAAGGTTTTGCTATTCAACTCTAGGCTCAGATTGTTCCCAGGAAAACTTAAATCCCGGTGGAGGGGTCCGTATGTGATTACAGGAGTGTCACCATATGGATATGTTGAGCTTCAGGATAATGATTCTGACAAAAAGTTCATTATTAATGGACAGAGGATCAAGCATTATCTTGAAAGCAATTTTGAGCAGGAATGCTCAAAACTGAGGCTGGAATGATCCTCAGTAAAGGTCCAGCTAAAGACAATAAAGAAGCGCTTGCTGGGAGGCAACCCAGTCATTAGCAGGTTATATGTTTTATTTCTACAAGGGCAATTATCAAAATTGAAGGAATTCACAGAGTTACAGAAGGATTCAGTGCAAAAAGCAGAGAAAAAGAGCTTACTGGCGAAAAAATGCCAGTAAGAGGTACTTTGGGCGTTAAACGCCAGAATGGGCACCATTCTGGGCGTTTAACGCCAGTAAGGGTGCTGTTCCGAGGGTTTGCCTGAAACGTGCAGCTCGGTCATCTGGAGAGGCCCGAGGTGGGGGTCCGGTGACCCGAGCTTGATATGCAGGATGGTTGGTGGTTGTACCTGCAATGACACTCCGATGCTTAAGTTAGCATGGGTCCAAGCAGATATATGTAGATTTGGAATGTATGCCATACCTGGGTGCTCCAGTGTATTTATAGTAGTTGGCGGTGATCTCCCCTGGATAAGATATTCTTATCTTATCTTATCTTTGGGAGTCTTATCTCTATCTTTGTGGAACCGCCTTTCCTAGGCCTTTTCGGCCTTTAGGTTTTGGGCTGCGTTCCTTTTGATGGACCTTCCTTGCTTTTTTGTCCGAGGTCCGACCTTGTGTGAACTTTAGGATAAGGTCGGACCTCTTGCGGATTTGCCGAGTTGGAGGATCTCGGTCAGGGTATGAACAGTGCCCCTGCCCGAGTTCGTCCTTTTTTGGAGGTCGTGCTCGGGCATAGTAGTCTGTTTTTCAAAATTCAAAATGGCCGTTCCTGCATTTATTGCATTTTACCGTTTTTCCTCGATTTCCGTTCGGGCTCTGTGAAGGCTTTATTTATTTGCTCCCTTTCCTTTTTTCTGCGTTTTGTCTTTCTTATGCTTTTGCGAGCACTGCTTCTTCTCTCTCTTTGTTCTGCTTTCTCGAATCTTTCTGTGTGGTTTCCTCTGTGCCGTTGTTTCGTTCTCCTTGCTTCGGAGCTCTTCGTCTTCGTTTCTTCTTCCAGGTTTGTTCCCATGTTTCTCTTTTCTTGTGATCATATGCTTCTGTTCTTTGTGTGGCTCTTGTTTGTTTCTTTTTCTTTATGCCTGGGTTGCCCCAAAAAGAGGTGCCGCCATTGCTGTTGTTTTTATATGGGGGGGGGGGCTCTTTTTTTGTTCCTCGGTGCCTTTGTTCTGGATTGCCCCTACTTTTTGTGAGGTCTTTGTTTCTTGCTTTGATGAATGGGTTTTTGTGCTTCGTCTTCTTTATGTGATTTTTTGCTTGCTATTTGTATTCTTCTTTGTAGGTAAGAATTTTATGTCTCGAAAGGTTCTTCAAGCGATGTCGACTAAAATTCCATGTGGTCTTGATTGGGTAGACCCTCTTCCTCTAAAAGTCCCTTCTGTGGTAGATTCTGAGTATTTAGTTAGGTTCCGTAGGCATTGTAGCATATGTGAAAATAGAGAGTCTGAGAGGGATTATGAACTAGTAGCCCCAGATTCCGAGGAGAGAGTGTGCTTCCCGCCCCTAGATAGTTCCGAGAAGCTCTTCTTTTATGCTTATGATTGTTTTTTCTCTAAGCTGAGTGTCCGACTTCCCTTTACCGATCTGGAGTCCAAGGTGTTATGGTCTTGTAATCTTGCTCCTACGCAGCTCCATCCAAATTCTTGGGCGTTTTTAAAGCTGTTTCAACTTTTGTGTCAGTTTTTGGGCGTTGCTCCCTCTATTTCTCTTTTTTCCTATTTGTTTGTGTTGACGAAGCCGGGGTCGGGTGGAGGAAAGGTATCTTGGGTCTCTTTTAGGGCTAACCAGGGAAGGAAGTTTTGTACCCTGTATGATAAGTCTTTTCATGATTTTAAGAACTTTTATTTCAAGGTCCGGGCTACTGGGGACGTCCGACCTTTCTTTCTAGATGAGAGTGGGGAGCCTTCTTTTCCTCTTTGTTGGCAGGAGAATGTAGTGTCTACTAAGTATACCCTTGAGAGTCTAGATGAGGTGGAGCAGGCTTTTGTGGGTGTGGTAAGCAGTTTATGGGGTCGGGCACCTCACTTGGACACGAAGAAAATGTTGGGAGATCCAAGCCTTCTCCGTTCCGAGTTAGGTAGTTCCCGACCTCTCCGAGATTCATCTTTTTAGTATTTTGGCTTTGCTTGTTTTGGTGGAATTTCTGTTGTGGTAATCCTTTTCTTTTATTTTCTGCAGAGATGTCTTCTCAGGCGGATTCCATGAAGTACCTTCGTCGGACGAAGAAGTCTGTGGCTGCTCGAAATATCGAGGCTGGGGAGGCTTCTGCCCGATCTTCTCCGAAGAAGACTACTGTAGGTGTCACTACTCGGTCGAAGACTATTCCGACTCCTCAGTTCCGACCTATAAATCAAGATCCTCCGACCTCTGGACCTGCTACCTCTTCTCCTCCTTCGTCCTCGGGTCCTCCTCCCAAGAAGCAGAAGACCTCTCAAGAGCTTGCCAGTTTTAATGATAAGGATTTTGATGCTCTTGGTTGGGTTGAACAGCATATTCTTCCTCAGACCTTTATTTCTACTGATGATGTGTCTATGGAGCACCATTTTCAGTATATGGCGCGGAGCTGTGTCCGGATGGCTAGTCTTCACGCCGCTATTGCCCGAGAGTTCAAGAAATCCCCCCTTGGCGCGACCAGTTCCCGACTTGAGAAGGCTCAGTCTGAGTTCGAGAGGATTAGTGAGCTGAAGGCTGCTAGGATTGCTGAGCTGGAGGCATCTTTGGAGAAGGAGAAAGCTAAAGCTACCGCGGCTGTGGCGGCAGCGAATGCATCTGAGGAAATGGCGAAGGCGGTGAAGGAGAGCTATACTCGGACATATGCCGAGCTTGTGGAGACAAAGGAGAGGTTGCAATCCGCTCAGGATGATTTTTACGAGTTAGAAGGACACGTGGCTAAGGGTATGGATGCTATGTTTGAGAATTTGAAAGCTCAGGTCCGGGTTCTTGCTCCTGACCTGGATCTGAGTTTATTCAGTACGGATAATGTTGTTGTGGAGGGAAAGATTGTTCCTGCTCCCAATGAGGATGAGGTTCCGGTGTCTGACCCTAAAGTTCCGGTTGCGGACCCGACTTTACCTTTGGCCGGGGAGGGATCTGATGTGGAGGTTTTAAACCGAGATGATGGTGCCGTCAATGCTGTCCCGATTTCTATGTTTCCTCCGCAGCCTTCTGCCGATGTGGAGTCTGGGAAGGGTCTTGGTTCCCTGTAATCCTTTTATCTTTGGTTTTTTGCCCGGCCTGTGGGCTCTTTTTTGGATGCTTTGAACACCTTTTTGCTATTAGCTACTTGTAGTAACTTTTTTAGCTTATTATGCGGTGTTTGTTCGCGTTTTGACTTTTAGCTCCGCTTTATGCTTTTTAGTTGTTTTTGGATAACAACCTTTTAGCTAGCACTTTTTCTTTGAAACTTTGTTTTTTCCTTTTGATTTCGTTTTTTCGCTTGTACTTTTTAGTTGTTTTTGTATAGCAACTTTTTAGTAAGCGTTTTCGAAATCTTTTGTTTTCGCCGTTTTAAGGCTTCTTTCTCGGATCCGGGTTTTTTCTCGGACTTCGGGTGGGGCAGTCGAGTACTTCCCTTTGTTGGGTCCGACCTTGTCGTTGGTCGGCCTTTTAAGTTATTTTTGTAATATCTTTTTATTTGGCTTTTTGAGCCTTTTCAGAGTTGCTTTTATAACTTCTCACATTAATTTGAACCTCGTCGCTTTATCTTTGCCGACCTTGTGTGGTCTCTTGGCAATGATTTTTTGCGTTTTGCCGAGCATAAATTAATGCGCCTTGGCGGGGTACTTTTCAGGATTTGTTTCATCACGAGGAAGAAGAAAAGAAAATAGAAAAATTTGATTAGTATTAAAAAAGAAAGAATATTTACAGAGTATTTACCCTTGACTAGGTCGGGTGCCTTACTTGACCGGGTGTCTCATTAAAAAACCTTTGTAGGGAAAAAGAGTACACCTCGGGTTATCTTTTTCTAGCTGTAGTATCGTCTTAGATTACAGGCGTGCCAGGCCCTGGGCAACTCATTGCCTTCTAGGTCGGATACTTTGTAATAGCCTGTTCCTAAGACTTCTGTTACCTTGTAGGGCCCTTTCCAATTTGCAGCTAGCTTTCCTTCTCCCGACTTTTGTGTTCCGATGTCATTTCGGATTAGAATCAGGTCGTGAATGGAGAAGCTTCGTTTTATTACTTTCTGATTGTATCTGAGGGCCGTTCGCCGTTTTAAGGCTTCTTCTCGGATCCGAGCTCTTTCTCGGACCTCGGGGAGGAGGTCGAGTTCTTCCCTTTGTGCCTGCGGGTTACCTTTTTCGTTGTAGAAGATGGTTCTAGGTGACCCTTCATCTACTTCGATAGGAATCATTGCCTCCATCCCATAAGCTAGTCGGAATGGCGATTCTCCCGTTGTAGAGTGTGGAGTTGTCCGATATGCCCATAGCACCTGGGGGAGCTCCTCGGCCCATGCCCCTTTGGCCTCTTGGAGTCTTCGTTTTAACCCGGCCAAGATGACTTTATTTGCAGCTCTGCTTGTCCATTGGCTTGTGGGTGCTCGACTGAGGTGAATTGCTGTTTGATTTTTAGTTCGGCCACCAAGTTCTGAAAACTTGTGTCCGTGAACTGTGTTTCATTGTCTGTTGTGATGGAGTAGGGGACTCCGAACCTTGTGACGATGTTTTTGTATAGGAATTTGCGGCTTTTCTGAGCCGTGATGGTGGCTAAGGGTTCAGCTTCGATCCACTTTGTGAAGTAGTCGACCCCTACTATGAGGTATTTGACTTGCCCCGGTCCTTGGGGGAACGGGCCGAGTAGGTCAAGTCCCCATTTTGCGAAGGGCCATGGTGCGATGATGCTGATAAGGTCTTCGGGTGGTGCCTTGTGAAAATTGGCGTGTTTTTGGCAGGGGGGCATATTCTCACAAATTCCGTTGCGTCTCTTTGCAAGGTCGGCCAGTAGAACCCGGCTCGGACTACTTTCTTGGATAATGCCCGAGCTCCGAGGTGGTTCCCACACATGCCTCCGTGGACTTCTTCGAGGACGCTCTTTGTTTCTGAGGTCGGGACGCACCTAAGGAGGGGGCTTGAGAATCCTCTTCTGTATAATACGTCGTGAATTAGTGTATAATTCTGGGCGTCTTTCGTGAGTCTTTTAGCTTCCTTTCTTTCGGCGGGGAGAGTTCCCGACTTCAGGTAGTTGAGTATGGGGGTCATCCATCCTTGCTGTTGGTTGGATATATTTAGCGTTTCTTCCTCTCTTAGCACGGAGGGAGATTGTAAGGTTTCCTGGAGGAGACTTCTGTTGTTGCCTCCGGGCTTGGTGCTGGCAAGCTTTGAGAGGGCGTCTGCCCGGGCGTTTTGTTCCCGAGGTATGTGCTGGATCTGTATCCCTGAAAAGTGACGTAATTGTGCCTGTGTTTGGTCCAGGTATTTTTTCATAGTTGGGTCTTTGGCCTGGTAGCTTCCATTTACTTGTGATGTGACGACCTGGGAGTCGCTGAAGATTGTGATTTTCTGGGCTCCGACCTCTTCGGCTAGCTTTAGACCTGCTAGTAGGGCCTCGTATTCGGCTTGGTTGTTCGAAGCCTGGAACTCAAATTTTAGGGATAGTTCTATCCGCGTTCCTTGGTCGCTTTCGAGTATAACCCCGGCTCCGCTTCCAGTTTTGTTTGAGGACCCGTTGACATACAGGTTCCATGAGAGTGGGGTTCCAGGGGTCTCAGTGTATTCTGCGATGAAGTCGGCTAGATACTGAGATTTTATGGCCGTCCGGGTTTCATAGTGGAGGTCGAACTCGGACAATTCCACCGCCCATTGCAGTATTCGTCCTGCCAGGTCTGTTTTTTGGAGGATGTGTCTCATGGGTTGGTTCGTCCGGACTTTGATGGTGTGGGCTTGAAAGTAGGGACGGAGCCTCCGAGCTGTTAACACTAGGGCGTAGGCGAATTTTTCTATCTTCTGATAGTTTAATTCGGCCCCTTGTAGTGCCTTGCTTACAAAGTATATGGGGTGTTGTCCTCGGTCATTTTCTCGTTTTAACGCTGAAGCGACTGCTCGATTTCCAACCGAGAGGTATAGTACGAGTTCTTCTCCTTTTAAAGGTCGGGTTAGGATTGGTGGCTGCCCGAGGAATTCCTTGAATTCTTGAAAGGCTTTTTCGCACTCCGGGGTCCATGAGAAGGGTTTCCCTTTCTTTAGGAGTGAGTAGAGAGGTAGTGACTTTTATTGCTGATCCTGCCAAGAATCTTGATAGGGCGGCTAGCCTTCCATTCAGTTGTTGTACTTCTTTAACACACGTCGGGCTCTTCATACTGAGTATCGCTTGGCATTTGTCCGGGTTTGCTTCGATGCCCCTTTGAGTCAGCATGAAGCCTAAGAACTTCCCGGCTTCTGCGGCGAAGGTGCACTTTGTCGGGTTAAGTCTCATGTTGTGTTTTCTGAGGGTGCCGAAGATACTGGTGAGGTCGGTCAGCAAGTTTCTGTCTTCTTGTGTCTTTACTAGCATGTCGTCGACGTACACCTCCAGCTGTAGTCCGATGTGCTCTGAGAACACTTTGTTCATTAGCCTCTGGTAGGTTGCCCCTGCGTTCTTCAGTCCGAAGGGCATTACTACGTAGCAGTAGTTCGCCCTTGGGGTTATGAACGAGGTTTTTTCTTGGTCGGGTTCATACATCGGGATTTGATTGTATCCCGAGTATGCGTCCATGAAGGAGAGATATCTATAGCCTGAGGCTGCGTCTACCAAGGCGTCGATGTTTGGTAGTGGATATGGGTCTTTGGGGCAGGCTTTGTTGAGATCCGTGTAATCGACGCACATTCTCCATTTTCCGTTGGGCTTTTTTACCAGGACCACGTTTGTGAGCCATAGGGGGTATTTTACTTCCCTAATGAACCCTGCATCTAGCAGTGCTTGTACTTGTTCTTCTATTGCTTGCATGCGCTCGGGTCCGAGCTTCCGGCGTCTTTGTTGGACAGGTCGGGATCCCGGGTAAACTGATAGCTTATGGCACATCAGGTCGGGGCTTATGCCTGGCATATCGGAGGCTTTCCAGGCGAAGAGGTCAGAATTCTCCCTTAAGAGGGTTATGAGTTCCTCTTTTAGGCCCGTTTCGAGGTTTGCTCCTATGTTTGTTATTTTTTCAGGTGTGTTCCCAATCTGGACTTTTTCGGTCTCTCCCTCTGGTTGTGGCCGAAGATCTTCTCGGGATTGAACTCGTCCGAGTTCTATCGTGTTGACCTCCTTCCCTTTTAGGCTCAGGCTTTCGTTGTAGCATCGCCGCGCTAGTTTTTGGTCGCCTTTTAGGGTAGCGATTCCTTTTGCGGTAGGGAACTTCATACAGAGGTGTGGGGTCGAGACTATAGCTGCCAGTCTGTTTAGGGTTGGTCGCCCAATGAGGGCATTGTATGCTGAAGTGACGTCGACTATAATGTAGTCGATGCTTAATGTTTTGGATTGCTCGCCTCTTCCAAAGGTAGTGTGTAGCGAGATGTATCCTAAGGGATGGATCGGAGTATCCCCTAGTCCAAATAGGTCGGTGGGATAGGCCTTTAGTTCTTTTTCTTCAAGTCCGAGCTTGTCGAAGGCCGTTTTGAACAGGATATCTGCTGAGCTTCCCTGGTCAATCAGGGTTCGATGTAAGTTGGCGTTTGCTAGGATAATGGTGATTACCATTGGATCGTCATGTCCGGGAGTTATCCCTTGAGCATCTTCTCGGGTAAATGAGATAGTGGGTAATTCGGGCAGGGGACCGTCTTCTCGGACGTGATAGATTTCTTTGAGGTGTCCTTTTCGCGAGGATTTGGATGTTCCTCCGCCTGCAAAACCTCCATTTATCATGTGAACATGTCTTTCAGGGGTTCGCGGGGTTTGTTCGGCTCGATCTTCGTTATCTCCCCGCCTTCTCTTCCTGGTCTCTTCTCCTTTCTCTGCTATGTATCTGTCGAGTTTTCCTTCTCTGGCTAGCTTTTCTATAACGTTTTTTAGGTCGTAGCAGTCGTTAGTAGAATGACCGTAGAGCTTGTGATATTCACAGTATTCGGACCGATCTCTCCCCGCTTTCTTGTGTTTTAGCGGTCGGGGCGGTGGGATCTTTTCGGTGTGATATACTTCTCTGTAGACGTCTACCAGCGAGACTCGGAGGGGGGTGTAGTTGTGGTACTTCCGTGGCTTGTCCGAGTTGGGTTCTTCTTTCTTCTTCTGTTCCCGATCCCGATCTCGGAGTGGGTAGGTTGATTCCTTCCTAGAAGAGTCTCTTAGTTGGGAGGTTTCCTCCATGTTGATATATTTTTCTGCCCGCTCCTGCACCTCGTATAGGGAGGTCGGGTATCGTTTGGATAGGGATTGGCTAAACGGTCCCTCTTTTAGGCCGTTTGCTAGTCCCATGATGGCTGCTTCAGTGGGCAAGTGTTGTATGTCCAGGCAGGCTTTGTTGAATCGCTCCATGTATTCTCGGAGAGTTTCTTGGTTACCTTGTTTGATCCCGAGTAGACTGGGGGCATGTTTTGTTTTGTCCTTTTGAATAGAGAATCTTGTTAGGAATTTTTTGGTTAAGTCTTCGAAGCTGGTGATTGACCTTGGTGGCAGGTTGTCGAACCACTTCATGGCTGACTTGGTGAGAGTGGTGGGGAAGGCTTTGCACCGAATCGCGTCGGAGGCGTCGACTAGGTACATTCTGCTTCTGAAGTTGCTGAGGTGATGACTTGGATCGGTGGTGCCGTCGTAGAGGTCCATATCGGGTGGTTTGAAGTTTCGCGGTACCTTCTCCTTCATGATCTCTTGCGTGAAGGGATCGTGGTGGCCCTCGGTGGTGGTGCTGCGTTCTGTCCGGTCTTTCAGGTTGGCCTCTATTTTCCGCAGTTTTTCTTCTAATTCTCTGCGCTTTCGAGCTTCCCTTTTCAGATCTTGTTCAGTTTCTTTCTGCTTTTTTATGTCCTCCTCGAGTTGTTTTAGTCGGTTTTGTTGTGCTCGGACTGCTTCTAGAATTTCTGAGCTCTTCTCTTTTTCGGAATTTTGTGGATCTTTGTTTGGGAGTGATGTTTTTGGGCGATTCTGTTTGTTTCCTCCTGGAGTGCGTGGTGATAGAGGGCTGTCCGGTCGTTCTCCGGTGTCAATTTCGTCCTCTTGTTCAGATGCAGCGCGGTCATTGTTGAGAGGGTCGTCCGCCATGGTAGAGAGATGACTTCCAGGTTCCCCGGCAACGGCGCCAATGTTCCGAGGGTTTGCCTGAAACGTGCAGCTCGGTCGTCTGGAGAGGCCCGAGGTGGGGGTCCGGTGACCCGAGCTTGATATGCAGGATGGTTGGTGGTTGTACCTGCAATGACACTCCGATGCTTAAGTTAGCATGGGTCCAAGCAGATATATGTAGATTTGGAATGTATGCCATACCTGGGTGCTCCAGTGTATTTATAGTAGTTGGCGGTGATCTCCCCTGGATAAGATATTCTTATCTTATCTTATCTTTGGGAGTCTTATCTCTATCTTTGTGGAACCGCCTTTCCTAGGCCTTTTCGGCCTTTAGGTTTTGGGCTGCGTTCCTTTTGATGGACCTTCCTTGATTTTTTGTCCGAGGTCCGACCTTGTGTGAACTTTAGGATAAGGTCGGACCTCTTGCGGATTTGCCGAGTTGGAGGATCTCGGTCAGGGTATGAACAGAGGATGGAAAGTTCTAACCAATCCTGAGATAAAGGTTGGAAGAAATATGGTTCAGGAATTCTACTCAAATCTGTGGCTGACAGATAAGCAGAGAATGACTGGAACTGCTTTCCATACTTACAGAACCATGGTCAGAGGGAAAGTTATCTACTTCCATCTGGACAAAATAAGAGAAATCTTCAAATTGCCTCAACTGCAAGATGATCCTGAATCCTTTAATAGGAGAATGGTGAGAGCAGATAAAGGGTTGGATCAAGTTCTAGAGGACATATGCTTCCCTGGAACTAAGTGGGTAACCAATTCAAAGGGTATCCCAAACCAACTCAAGAGGGGAGACCTCAAACCAATTGCAAGAGGTTGGCTAGACTTTATTGGGCGTTCCATATTGCCCACTAGCAACCGTTCTGAGGTCACTATCAAGAGAGCAGTGATGATTCATTGCATTATGCTTGGAAAAGAAGTGGAGGTTCATCATCTGATTGCTTGTGAGATCTACACAATTGCAAATAAGAATTCCACTGAAGCCAAACTGGCTTACCCAAGCTTGATCTCCTTGCTCTGTAAAGAGGCTGGGGTGAAGATGGGAGTAGATGAATTCATACCCATTGAACGTCCAATCACCAAGAAGTCAATGGAAGGACAAATGCAAGACAACTCTATCAAGAGGAGGGCGCAGGAATTCCTCCCTGAATTCCCTAAAATTGACTACTAGACCAGCCTAGAAGCATCTATCACCAAGTTACAAGAAACTATGGAGCAACTTAAGGAAGAACAGCAGAATCAGAACTGCATGCTCTGCAAATTGCTGAAGGAACAAGAGAAGCAGGGGCGTGAACTTCAAGATTTGAAACGCCAAAAGCTCTCCTCTCAAGTTGAGGGAGCATTGATGAGCGGATAATTTATACGCTTTTTGGCATTGTTTTTAGTATCTTTTAGTTAGTTTTTATTATATTTTTATTATTTTTTAGTTAAAATTCACTTTTCTAGACTTTACTATGAGTTTGTGTGTTTTTCTGTGATTTCAGGTATTTTCTGGCTGAAATTGAGGGATCTGAGCAAAAATCTGATCCAGATACTCAAAAGGACTGCAGATGCTGTTGGATTCTGACCTCCCTACACTCGAAGTGGATTTTTTGGAGCTACAGAAGCCCAATTGGCATGCTCTCAACGGCGTTGGAAAGTAGACATCCTGGGCTTTCCAGCAATATATGATAGTCCATACTTTGCCCAAGATTTGATGGCCCAAACCGGCGTTCAAAGTCACCTACAGAAATTCCAGCGTTAAACGCCGGAACTGGCACCTAAATGGGAGTTAAACGCCCAAACTGGCACCAAAGCTGGCGTTTAACTCCAAGAAGAGTCTCTACACGAAAATGCTTCATTGCTCAGCCCAAGCACACACCAAGTGGGCCCGGAAGTGGATTTTTATGTCATTTACTCATCTCTGTACACCCTAGGCTACTAGTTTCCTATAAGTAGGACCTTTTACTATTGTATTTTCATCTTGGTTCTTCTGGTTCCCTCTCTGGGGCCGAAACCAATGATCACTCTTGTTCTTATGTATTTTCAACGGTGGAGTTTCTACACACCATAGATTAAGGTGTGGAGCTCTGTTGTACCTCGAGTATTAATGCAATTACTATTGTTCTTCTATTCAATTCCGCTTGTTCTTTGTCCAAGATATCACTTGTTCTTCAACTTGATGAATGTGATGATCCGTGACACTCATCATCATTCTCACTTATGAACAAGGTGACTGACAACCACTTTTGTTCTACAAGCAACCAAGGCTTTAGTGTTTATCTCTTGGATTCCTGATACACGATGCATGGTTGATCGCCTGACAACCGAGTGCTCGCCTGACAAACGAGCCAGCCATTCCGTGAGATCAGAGTCTTCGTGGTATAGGCGAGAACTGATGGCGGCATTCAAGAGAATCCGGAAGGTCTAACCTTGTCTGTGGTATTCTGAGTAGGATTCAATGATTGAATGACTGTGACGTGCTTCAAACTCCTAGCAGGCGGGGCGTTAGTGACAGACGCAAAAGGATCGATGGATTTTATTCCGGCCTGACCGAGAACCGACAGCTGATTAGCCATATGCTGTGACAGAGCATAGGAACATTTTCACTGAGAGGATGGGAGGTAGCCACTGACAACGGTGAAACCCTTGCATAAGCTTGCCATGGAAAGGAGTAAGAAGGATTGGATGAAGACAGTAGGAAAGCAGAGAGACGGAAGGGAAGGCATCTTCATTCGCTTATCTGAAGCTCTCACCAATGATATACATAAGTATCTCTATCTTTATCTTTATGCTTTATTCGTTTATCACTATACCCATTTGAGTCTGCCTGACTGAGATTTACAAGGTGACCATAGCTTGCTTCATACCAACAATCTCCGTGGGATCGACCCTTACTCGCGTAAGGTTTATTACTTGGACGACCCAGTGCACTTGCTGGTTAGTTGTGCGAAGTTGTAGTGATCACAATTTCGTGCACCAAGTTTTTGGCGCCGTTGCCGGGGATTGTTTGTGTATGGACAACTGACGGTTCATCTTGCTGCATAGATTAGGTATTTTTCTTCAGAGTTCTTAAGAATGAATTCTAATGTTTCAAAGGTGATGTTCTTATCATCACCAAAGCTGATTGATTCTCATCAATTTAGCTCTTGAATGCAATGTCCTGCTGAAGCTTGGCCGGCCATGTCTAATTCCTTTAGACTAAAGCTTTAGACTAACATTGCATGATTCCTGGAATTCTCATTAAGAATTTTGATACCTTTATTTTCCTTTTCACTTAATTTTCGAAAAAGCACAAAAAAATTACAAAATCATAAAATCCAAAAATATGTCTTGTTTAGTATCAATTGCATGTTTCTGTTCTTATTGCATTCATGCATGTGTCCTCATTGATCTTCAAGTTGTTCTTGATGATTTCCTTGTTTTGATCTTTGAATTCTATTGACTTGAGTGTTTTGTTATATGCATTCTCATTTTGTTAGTGTCAATGGTATACAAACTGCTAAGTTTGGTGTCTTGCATGCATTATTATTTGATTTTAGTTGCATTTTGATTATTCCTTATTATTAAAAATCCAAAAATATTTTTAATTTGTGTCTTTTCAAGCCAATAATACAGAGAATTGAAGATTCAGAACATACTGCAGAGGAATCACACAGAAAAAGCTGGACATTCAAAAATGCCCAGTGAAGAAGACAGACTGGCGTTTAAACGCCAGCCAGGGTGCCTGGTTGGGCGTTTAACGCCCAAAAGGGTAGAGTTTTGGGCGTTAAACGCCAGAATGTGCACCATTCTGGGCGTTTAACGCCAGGATGGCACAAGGGGGAGGATTTTGTTTTCAAAATCAATTTTTTCAAGTTTTCAAAGTTTTTCAAAATCAAATCTTTTTCAAATCATATCTTTTCAATCAAATGTTTTCAAAATCAATTTCTTTCCTTTTTCAAAGATACTTACTAACAATTAATGATTTGATTGAACATCTCAAGTTTGTTACCTTTTCTGTTGAGAAAGGTTTAATGTTTGAATCATATCTTTTCTTGTTAGGCAAGTCATTAATTTTTAAAATCAAATCTTTTTAAAATGTTTTTCAAATCATATCTTCTCAATCACATCTTTTTAAAAAAACCAATCATATCGTCTTAACCACATCTTTTTCAAAATAGTTTTCAATCAAATCTTTTTGATTTCTAATTTCAAAATCTTTTTCAAAAATCACTTGATTTCTTCCCCACTTTTATTTTCGAAAATCAATTAGTGTTTTTCAAAATGTTTTCAAAATCTTTTACTTAATTTTCGAAAATTACTTCCCCTCTTCTCACATCTTTCTATTTATGGAGTGTAACTCCTTCTTAATGCACAATTCGAACTCTATCTAATCAAGTTCGAATTCTTCTACCTCCTTCTTCTATTTTTCTTTTCCTCTGACACCACAAGGAATCTCTATACTGTGACATAGAGGATTCCACGTTTTCTTGTTCTCTTCTCTTTCATATGAGCAGGAGCAGAGACAAAGGCATTCTTGTTGAAGCTGACCCTGAACCTGAAAGGACCTTGAAGCGGAAGCTAAGAGAAGCTAAGGCACAACTCTCTGTTGAGGACCTGACCGAATTCTTCAAAGAAGAAGAACCCATGGCAGCCGAAAACAACAACAATGCCAACAATGCAAGGAAGGTGCTGGGTGACTTTACTGCACCTACTCCCGACTTCTATGGGAGAAGCATCTCTATCCCTGCCATTGGAGCAAACAACTTTGAGCTTAAGCCTCAGTTAGTTTCTCTAATGCAACAGAATTGCAAGTTCCATGGACTTCCACTGGAAGATCCTCATCAGTTTTTAGCTGAGTTCTTGCAAATCTGTGACACAGTCAAGACTAATGGGGTTGACCCTGAGGTCTACAGACTGATGCTATTCCCTTTTGCTGTAAGAGACAGAGCTAGAATATGGTTGGACTCTCAACCTAAAGAAAGCCTGGAATCTTGGGAAAAGCTAGTCAATGCCTTATTGGCAAAGTTCTTTCCACCTCAAAAATTGAGTAAGCTTAGAGTGGAAGTCCAAACCTTCAGTCAGAAGGATGGTGAATCCCTCTATGAAGCTTGGGAAAGATACAAACAATTGATCAGAAAATGTCCTTCAGACATGCTTTCTGAATGGAGCATCATAGGTATTTTCTATGATGGTCTCTCTGAACTATCCAAGATGTCTTTGGATAGCTCTGCTGGAGGATCTCTTCATCTGAAGAAGACGCCTACAGAGGCTCAAGAGCTCATTGAAATGGTTGCAAATAACCAATTCATGTACACTTCTGAAAGGAATCCTGTGAACAATGGGACAAGTCAGAAGAAAGGAGTTCTTAAGATTGATACTCTGAATGCCATACTGGCTCAGAACAAGATATTAACTCAACAAGTCAATTTGATTTCTCAAAGTCTGTCTGGAATGCAAAATGCACCAAGCAGTACTAAGGACGCTTCATCTGAAGAAGAAGCTTATGATCCTGAGAACCCTTCAATGGAAGAGGTGAATTACCTAGGAGAACCCTATGGAAACACCTATAATTCTTCATGGAGAAATCACCCAAATTTCTCATGGAAGAACCAAGAGAGACCTCAACAAGGTTTCAACAACAATAATGGTGGAAGAAACAGGTTTAGCAATGGCAAGCCTTTTCCATCATCTTCTCAGCAACAGACAGAGAATTCTAAGCAGAACCCCTCTGACTTAGCAACCATGGTCTCTGATCTAATCAAAACCACTCAAAGTTTCATGACTGAAACAAGGTCCTCCATTAGGAATTTGGAGGCACAAGTGGGACAGCTGAGCAAGAAAGTTACTGAACTCCCTCCAAGTACTCTTCCAAGCAATACAGAAGAAAATCCAAAAGGAGAGTGCAAGGCCATAACCATGGCCGAATTTGGAGAGGAAAGAGAGGAAGTGGACGCCATTGAGGAAGACCTCAATGGGCGTGCACTGACCTCCACAGAGTTCCCTAATGAGGAACCATGGAAATCTGAGGCTCAAAATGAGACCATAGAGATCCCACTGGATTTACTTCTGCCTTTCATGAGCTCTAATGAGTATTCTTCCTCTGAAGAGGATGAGTATGTCACTGAAGAGCAAGTTGCTAAATACCTTGGAGCAATCATGAAGCTAAATGACAAGTTATTTGGAAATGAGACTTGGGAGTATGAACCTCCTTTGCTCACCAAAGAACTGGATGACTTGTCTAGGCAGAAATTACCTCAAAAGAAACAAGATCCTGGGAAGTTTTCCATACCTTGTACCATAGGCACCATGACCTTCAAGAAGGCTCTGTGTGACTTAGGGTCAAGTGTAAACCTCATGCCTCTCTCTGTAATGGAGAAGCTAGGGATCTTTGAGGTACAAGCTGCAAAAATCTCATTAGAGATGGCAGAAAACTCAAGAAAACAAGCTCATGGACTTGTAGAGGATGTTTTGGTAAAGATAGAAGACCATTACATCCCTGCTGATTTCATAGTCCTAGAGACTGGGAAGTGCATGGATGAATCTATCATCCTTGGCAGACCCTTCCTGGCCACAGCAAAGGCTGTAATTGATGTTGATGGAGGTGAACTGATCATTCAAGTGAATGAAAAATCCTATGTGTTCAAGGCTCAAGGATATCCCTCTATCATCATGGAGAGGAAGCATGAAGAGCTTCTCTCAAATCAGAGTCAAACAGAGCCCCCACAGTCAAACTCTAAGTTTGGTGTTGGGAGGCCACAACCAAACTCTAAGTTTGGTGTTGAACCCCCACATTCAAACTCTAAGTTTGGTGTTGGGAGGTTCCAACATTGCTCTGAGAAAATATGAGGCTCCATGAGAGCCCACTGTCAAGCTACTGACAATAAAGAAGCGCTTGTTGGGAGGCAACCCAATGTTATATTTTATCCATTTTTCTTTGTTATTTTATGTTTTTTGTAGGTTGATGATCATAAGAAGTCACAAAATCCATTGAAAAAGCAAAAACAGAATGAAAAACAGGAAGAAAAATAGCACACCCTGGAGGAAGAACCCACTGGCGTTTAAACGCCAGTGAGGCTAGCAGTTGGGCGTTTAACGCCCAGTCTGGCACCATTCTGGGCGTTTAACGCCAGAAAGGGGCACCAGACTGGCGTTAAACGCCAGAAAAGGGCAAGAACCTGGCGTTAAACGCCAGGAATGGGCACCAGCCCGGCGTTTAACGCCAGAAATGGCTCAAAACGTGATTTTGAATGCCATTTGGTGCAGGGATGACTTTTCCTTGACACCACAGGATCTGTGGACCCCACAGGATCCCCACCAACCCCACCACTCTCTCTCTTCTTCACCCATTCACCAATCACCTCAATACCTCTTCCCCAAAAACCCCCTCACCTATCAAATCCCATCTTTCTCTTCACCACTCACATCCATCCTTCATAAAACCCCACCTACCTCACCCTTCAAATTCAAAACAACTTTCCCTCCCAAACCCACCCACAAATGGCCGAACCATCACCCCCACCTCTCCTATATAAACCCTTCTTCACCCCTTCATTTTCACACAACCTAAACACCACTTCTCCCCCTCTTTGGCCGAATACAAAGCCATTCCCTTCTTCCTCATTTCTTCTTCTTCCACTCTCTTCTTTCTTCTTTTGCTCGAGGACGAGCAAACCTTTTAAGTTTGGTGTGGTAAAAGCATTGCTTTTTTGTTTTTCCATAACCATTTATGGCATCTATGGCCGGAGAAACCTCTAGAAAGAGGAAAGGGAAGGCAAAAGCTTCCACCTCCGAGTCATGGGAGATGGAGAGATTCATCTCAAGGGTGCATCAAGACCACTTCTATGAAGTTGTGGCCATGAAGAAGGGTCAACTTTGATTAAAGGTTGGACCAAGTCCTCATAAACATTTGTGAAGAGGGCACTCAATGGAAGAGAAACTCAAGAGGGAAGCCGGTTCAACTGAGAAGGCATGACCTCAAGCCCATCACTAAGAAAAGGATGGAGCAAACAAGAGATCCCACTCATCATGAGATCCCTGAGATGCCTCAAGGGATGCACTTTCCTCCATAAGACTATTGGGAGCAACTGAACACCCCCCTAGGAGAATTGAGTTCCAACATGGGACAACTAAGGGTGGAGTACCAAGAACACTCCATTCTCCTCCATGAAATTAGAGAAGATCAAAGAATCATGAGAGAGGAGCAACAAAGACAAGGAAGAGACATTGAGGAGATCAAGCACTCCATAGGATCTTCAAGAGGAAGAACAAGCCGCCATCACTAAGGTGGACCCGTTCTTTAATTTCCTTGTTCTTTGCTTTTTTCTGTTTTTCGAAATTTTCATGCTTATGTTTGTCTATGTTTGTGTCTTATGATCATTAATGTCTTAGTGTCTATGCCTTAAAGTTATGAATGTCCTATGAATCCATCACCTTTCTTAAAAGAAAACTGTTTTTATCACAAAAGAATAAGAAGTACAGGATTTCAAATTCATCTTTAAAACTAGCTTAATTAGTTTGATGTGGTGACAATACTTTTTGTTTTCTGAATGTATGCTTGAACAGTGCATATGTCTTTTGAATTTGTTGTTCATGAATGTTAAAATTGTTGGCTCTTGAAAGAATGATGAAAAAGGAGACATGTTACTGAGGATCTGAAAAATCATAAAAATGATTCTTGAAGCAAGAAAAAGCAGTGAATACAAAAAAAAAAGAAACGAAAAAAAAAGAAAAAAAAAAGAGAGAAAAAGAAAAAGAAAGAAATAAAGTTGTGATCCAAGGCAAAAAGAGTGTGCTTAAAAACCCTGGACACCTCTAATTGGGGACTCTAGCAAAGCTGAGTCACAATCTGAAAAGGTTCACCCAATTATGTGTCTGTGGCATGTATGTATCCGGTGGTAATACTGGAAGACAGAGTGCTTTGGGCCACGGCCAAGACTCAATCAGTAGCTGTGTTCAAGAATCATCATACTTAACTAGGAGAATCAATAACATTATCTGGATTTTGAGTTCCTAAAGAAGCCAATCATTCTGAATTTCAAAGGATAGAGTGAGATGCCAAAACTGTTCGGAGGCAAAAAGCTACTAGTCCCGCTCATCTAATTTGGAGCTAAGTTTCATTGATAATTTGGAATCTATAGTATATTCTCTTCTTTTTATCTTATTTGATTTTCAGTTGCTTGAGGACAAGCAACAATTTAAGTTTGGTGTTGTGATGAGCGGATAATTTATACGCTTTTTGGCATTGTTTTTAGTATGTTTTTAGCATCTTTTAGTTAGTTTTTATTATATTTTTATTAGTTTTTAGCTAAAATTCACTTTTCTGGACTTTACTATGAGTTTGTGTGTTTTTCTGTGATTTCAGGTATTTTCTGGCTGAAATTGAGGGATCTGAGCAAAAATCTGATCCAGAGAC
>NC_080383.1:50271553-50366440 GCF_014773155.1 Arachis stenosperma | reverse complement strand
AGGGTTTTTGGGGAAGAGGTGTTGAGGTGATTGGTGAATGGGTGAAGAAGAGAGAGAGTGGCGAGCAAAAATGCCCTTCATGCCAATTCTGGCGTTAAACGCCGGGCTGGTGCCCATTTCTGGCATTTAACGCCAACTTCTTGCCCTTTCCTGGCGTTTAACGCCAGTCTGGTGCCCCTTTCTGGCGTTAAACGCCCAGAAAGATACAAACAATTGATCAGAAAGTGTCCTTCTGACATGCTTTCTAAATGGAGCATCATAGGAATCTTCTCTGATGGTCTGTTTGAACTGTCCAAGATGTCATTGGACAGCTCTGCTAGAGGATCTCTTCATCTGAAGAAGACGCCTGCAGAAGCTCAAGAACTCATTGAAATGGTTACAAATAACCAATTCATGTACACTTCTGAAAGGAATCCTATGAACAATGGGACGAATCAGAAGAAAGGAGTTCTTGAGATTGATACTCTGAATGCCATATTGGCTCAGAACAAAATATTGACTCAGCAAGTCAATATGATTTCTCAAAGTCTGTCTGGAATGCAAGCTGCACCAGGCAGTACTAAGGATGCTTCATCTGAAGAAGAAGCTTATGATCCTGAGAACCCTTCAATGGAAGAGGTGAATTACATGGGAGAACCCTATGGAAACACCTATAATCCTTCATGGAGAAATCATCCAAATCTCTCATGGAAGGATCAACAGAGACCTCAACAAGGTTTCAACAACAATAATGGTGGAAGAAACAGGTTTAGCAATGGCAAGCCTTTTCCATCATCTTTTCAGCAACAGACACAGATTCTAAGCAGAGCCCTCTAACTTAGCAACCATGGTCTCTGATCTATCAAACCACTCAAAGTTTCATGACTGAAACAAGGTCCTCCATTAGAAACTTGGAGGCACAAATGGGACAGCTGAGCAAGAAAATTACTGAACTCCTTCCCAATACTCTTCCAAGCAATACAGAAGAGAATCCAAAAGGAGAGTGCAAGGTCATCAACATGGCCGAAATTGGAGAAGAGGAAGAGGCAGTGATCGCCACTGAGGAAGACCTCAATGGACGTCCACTAGCCTCCAATGAGTTTCCTAATGAGGAACTATGGGAATCTGAGGCTCACACTGGGACCATAGAGATTCCATTGGATTTACTTCTGCCATTCATGAGCTCTGATGAGTGTTCTTCCTCTGAAGAGGATGAAGATGTCACTGAAGAGCAAGTTGCTAAGTACCTTGGAGCAATCATGAAGCTAAATGACAAGTTATTTGGTAATGAGACTTGGGAGGATGAACCCCTTTTGCTCACCAAAGAACTGGATGACTTGACTAGACAGAGATTACCTCAAAAAAGACAAGATCCTGGGAAGTTCTCAATACCTTGTACCATAGCACATGACCTTTAAGAAGGCTCTGTGTGACTTAGGGTCAAGTATAAACCTCATGCCTCTCTCTGTAATGGAGAAGCTAGGGATCTTTGAGGTACAAGCTGCAAGAATCTCACTAGAGATGGCAGACAATTCAAGAAAACAACCTTATGGACTTGTAGAGGATGTCCTGGTAAAGGTTGAAGACCATTACATCTCTGCTAATTTCATAGTCTTAGAGACTGAGAAGTGCATGGATGAATCTGTCATCCTTGGCAGACCCTTCCTAGCCACAGCAAAGGCTGTGATTGATGTTGACAGAGGAGAATTGATCATTCAAGTGAATGAAGAATCCTTTGTGTTTAAGGCTCAAGGATATCCCTCTGTCACTATAGAGAAGAAGCATGAAGAGCTTCTCTCAAAACAGAGTCAAGCAGAGCCCCCACAGTCAAAATCTAAGTTTGGTGTTGGGAGGCCACAACCAAATTTTAAGTTTGGTGTTGAACCCCCACATTCAAACTCTAAGTTTGGTGTTGGGAGGTTCCAACATTGCTCTGAGTATCTGTGAGGCTCCATGAGGGCCCACTGTCAAGCTACTGACATTAAAGAAGCGCTTGTTGGGAAGCAACCCAATGTTATATTTATCTATTTTTCTTTGTTATTTTATGTTTTCTGTAGGTTGATGATCATGGGAAGTCACAAAATCAATTGAAACAGGAAAAACAGAAAGAAAAATAGCAAACCCTGGAGGAAAACCTTGCTGGCGTTTAAACGCCAGTAAGGGTAGCAAATGGGCGTTTAACGTCCAGTCTGGCACCATTCTGGGCGTTTAACGCCAGAAAGTGGCACCAGACTGGCGTTAAACGCCAGGAAAGGGCAAAAAGCTGGCGTTAAACGCCAGAAATGGGAACCAGCCCGCCATTTAACGCCAGAATTGGCATAAAGAGCATTTTTGCTCGCCACTTGGTGCAGGGATGAATTTTCCTTGACACCTCAGGATCTGTGGACCCCACAGGATCCCCACCTACCCCATCACTCTCTCTCTTCTTCACCCATTCACCAATCACCTCAACACCTCTTCCCCAAAAACCCTCATCTATCAAATCCCACTATTCTCTTCACCACTCACATCCATCCTTCATAAAACCCCACCTACCCTACCATTCATATTCAAACCACTTTCCCTCCCAAACCCACCCATAATGGCCGAACCATACACCCCTCTCCACTCCTATATAAACCCATCTTCACCACCTCATTTTCACACAACCTAAACACTACTTCTCTCTCCCTTTGGCCGAACCACAAAGCCACCTCCATCTCCTTCATTTCTTCTTCTTCTACTCTCTTCTTTCTTTTTTTGCTCGAGGACGAGCAACCCTTCTAAGTTTGGTGTGGTAAAAGCATTGCTTTTTGTTTTTCCATAACCATTTATGGCATCTAAGGCCAGAGAAACCTCTAGAAAGAGAAAAGGGAAGGCAAAAGCTTCCACCTCCGAGTCATGGGAGATGGAGAGATTCATCTCAAGGGTGCATCAAGACCACTTCTATGAAGATGTGGCCATGAAGAAGGTGATCCCCGAGGTCCCTTTCAAACTCAAAAAAGAGTGAATATCCGGAGATCCGACATGAGATCCGAAGAAAAGGTTGGGAAGTTATTACCAACCCTATTCAACAAGTCGGAATCTTAATGGTTCAAGAGTTCTATGCAAATGCATGGATCACCAAGAACCATGATCAAAGTGTGAACTCGGACCCAAAGAATTGGCTTACAATAGTTCGGGGGAAATACTTAGATTTTAGTCCGAAAAATGTAAGGTTGGCATTCAACTTGCCCATGATGCAAGGAGATGAACACCCTTACACTAGAAGGGTCAACTTTGATCAAAGGTTGGACCAAGTCCTCATGGACATTTGTAAAGAGAGCGCTCAATGGAAGAGAGATTCAAGAGGGAAGCCGGTTGGTGCACGAAATTGTGAACACTACTTTGTCCATATTCGAATAATCCCTGGTAATGGCTCCAAAGACTTGGTGCTCAATACCATGGCATAAACACAACTTCTCACAACTAACCAGCAAGTGCACTGGGTCATCCAAGTAATACCTTACGGGAGTAAGGGTCGATCCCACGGAGATTGTTGCTATGAAGCAAGCTATGGTCACCTTGTAAATCTCAGTCAGGCAGACTCAATTGGGTATAGTGATAAACGAATAAAGCATAAAGATAAAGATAGAGGTACTTATGTATATCATTGGTGAGAGCTTCAGATAAGCGTATGAAGATGCCTTCCCTTCCGTCTCTCTGCTTTCCTACAGTCTTCATCCAATCCTTCTTACTCCTTTCCATGGCAAGCTCGTGTAGGGTTTCACCGTTGTCAATGGCTGCCTCCTCCCATCCTCTCAGTGAAAAAGATTGCATATGCTCTGTCACAGCATAGCGGAATTCAGCTGTCGGTTCTCGTCAGGCCGGAATAAAATCCATTGATTCTTTTGCGTCTGTCACTAACGCCCCGCCTGCTAGGAGTTTGAAGCACGTCACAGTCATTCAATCATTGATCCTACTCAGAATACCACAGACAAGGATAGACCTTCCGTATTCTCTTGAATGCCGCCATCAGTTCTTGCCTATACCACGAAGATTCCGGTTAAAGAATCCAAGAGATATTCACTAAGCCTCAATGCTTGTAGAACAAGAATGGTTGTCAGTCACCTTGTTCATAGGTGAGAATGATGATGAGTGTCACGGATCATCACATTCATCAAGTTGAAGAACAAGTGATATCTTGGACAAAAGAACAGCGGAATTGAATAGAAGAACAATAGTAATTGCATTAATACCGAGGTACAGCAGAGCTCCACACCTTAATCTATGGTGTGTAAAACTCCACCGTTGAAAATACATAAGAACAAGGTCTAGCATGGCCAAATGGCCAGCCTCCCAAATGATCTAAGATAGCATAAAACTCAAAGATAGCTACCAAGATCTATCAAACAATAGTAAAGGTCCTACTTATAGAAAACTAGTAGCCTAAGGTGTACAAAGGTGAGTAAATGACATAAAAATCCACTTCCGGGCCCACTGGTGTGTGCTTGGGCTGAGCAAATGAGCATTTTCGTGTAGAGACTCTCCTTGGAGTTAAACGCCAGCTTTTATGCCAGTTTGGGCGTTTAACTCCCAACTAGGTGCCAGTTCCGGCGTTTAACGCTGGTTTTTCTTGAGGTGACTTTGAACGCCGGTTTGGGCCATCAATCTTGGGCAAGTATGGACTATCATATATTGCTGGAAAGCCCCAGGATGTCTACTTTCCAACGCCGTTGAGAGCGCGCCAATTGGGCTTCTGTGCTCCAGAAAATCCACTTCGAGTGCAGGGAGGTCAGAATCCAACAGCATCTGCAGTCCTTTTCAGTCTCTGGATCAGATTTTTGCTCAGGTCCCTCAATTTTAGCCAGAAAATACCTGAAATCACAGAAAAACACACAAACTCATCGTAAAGTCCAGAAAAGTGAATTTTAATTAAAAACTAATAAAAATATACTAAAAACTAACTAGATCATACTAAAAACATACTAAAATAATGCCAAAAAGTGTATAAATTATCCGCTCATCACAACACCAACTTAAATTGTTGCTTGTCCCCTAGCAACTGAAGATCAAATAAATAAAAAGAGAGAATATGCAATGAACTCCAAAAACATCTATGAAGATCAGTATTAATTAGATGAGCGGGGCTTTTAGCTTTTTGCCTCTGAATAGTTTTGGCATCTCACTCTATCCTTTGGAATTCAGAATGATTGGCTTCTTTAGGAACTCAGAATCCAGATAGTGTTATTGATTCTCCTAGTTAAGTATGATGATTCTTGAACACAGCTACTTTATGAGTCTTGGCCGTGGCCCAAAGCACTATGTCTTCCAGTATTACCACCGGATACATACATGCCACAGACACATAATTGGGTGAACTTTTTTAGATTGTGACTCAGCTTTGCTAGAGTCCCCAACTAGAGGTGTCCAGGGTTCTTAAGCACACTCTTATTGCCTTGGATCACAACTTTATTTCTTTCTTTTTCTCCCTTTTCTTTTTTCCTTTTTTTTTCTTTTCGGTTTCTTCTTTTTTTTTTTTCGTTTGCTTCTTCTTTTTTTGTATTCACTGCTTTTTCTTGCTTCAAGAATCATTTTTATGATTTTTCAGATCCTCAGTAACATGTCTCCTTTTTCATCATTCTTTCAAGAGCCAATATTCATGAATCACAAATTCAAAAGACATATGCACTGTTCATGCATACATTCAGAGAACAAAAGTGTTGCCACCACATCAAAGTAATTAAACTGTTATAAAATTCAAAATTCATGCAATTCTTTTCTTTTTCAATTAAGAACAATTCTTAAGAAAGGTGATGGATTCATAGGACATTCATAACTTTAAGGCATAGACACTAAGACAATAATGATCATAAGACACAAACATGGATAAATATAAAGCATAATTTTCGAAAAACAAGGAAATGAAGAACAAGGAGATTAAAGAACGGGTCCACCTTAGTGATGGCGGCTTGTTCTTCCTCTTGAAGGTCTTATGGAGTGCTTGAGCTCCTCAAATGTCTCTTCCTTGTCTTTGTTGCTCCTCTCTCATGATCCTTTGATCTTCTCTAATTTCATGGGGGATGATGGAGTGTTCCTGGTGTTCCACCCTTAGTTGTCCCATGTTGGAACTCAATTCTCCTAGGGAGGTGTTTACTTGCTCCCAATAGTCTTGTGGAGGAAAGTGCATCCCTTGAGGTATCTCAGGGATCTCATGATGAGTAGGGTCTCTTGTGTGCTCCATCCTTTTCTTGGTGATGGGTTTGTCCTCATCAATGGGGGTATCTCCTTCTATGTCAACTCCAACTGAATAACAGAGGTGACAAATGAGATGAGGAAAGGCTAGCCTTGCCAAGGTGGAAGACTTGTCCGCCACTTTATAGAGTTCTTGGGTTATAACCTCATGAACTTCCACTTCTTCTCCAATCATGATGCTATGAATCATGATGGCCCGGTCTAGAGTAACTTCGGACCGGTTGCTAGTGGGAATGATTGAGCGTTGGATGAACTCCAACCATCCTCTAGCCACGGGCTTGAGGTCATGCCTTCTCAATTGAACCGGCTTGCCTCTTGAATCTCTCTTCCATTGTGCGCCCTCTTCACATATGACTGTGAGGACTTGGTCCAACCTTTGATCAAAGTTGACCCTTCTAGTGTAAGGATGTTCATCTCCTTGCATCATGGGCAAGTTGAATGCTAACCTTACATTTTCCGGACTAAAATCCAAGTATTTCCCCCGAACCATAGTAAGATAATTCTTTGGATCCGGGTTCATACTTTGGTCATGGTTCTTGGTGATCCATGCATTGGCATAGAACTCTTGAACCATCAAGATTCTGACTTGTTGAATGGGGTTGGTAAGCACTTCCCAACCTCTTCTTCGGATCTCATGGCGGATCTCCGGATATTCACCCTTTTTGAGTGAAAAGGGGACCTCGGGGATCACCTTCTTTAAGGCCACAACTTCATAGAAGTGGTCTTAATGCACCCTTGAGATGAATCTATCCATCTCCCATGACTCGGAGGTGGAAGCTTTTGCCTTCCCTTTCCTCTTTCTAGAGGTTTCTTCGGCCTTGGATGCCATAAATGGTTATGGAAAAATGAAAAAGCAACGCTTTTACCACACCAAACTTAAAGGTTTGCTCGTCCTCGAGCAAAAGAAGGAAGAAGAGAGTAGAAGAAGAAGAAATGAGGAAGAAGGGAATGGCTTAGTGTATTCGGCCAAAAGAGGGGTAGAAGTGTTTTTAAGGTTGTGTGAAAATGAAGGAGTGAAGAAGGGTATTTATAGGATAGAGGGGGTGATATGGTTCGGCCATTATGGGTGGGTTTGGGATGGAAAGTGGTTTGAATTTGAAGGGTGAGGTTGGTGGGGTTTTATGAAGGATGGATGTAAGTGGTGAAGAGAAAGATGGGATTTGATAGGTAAAGGGGTTTTGGGGAAGAGGTAATGAGGTGATTGGTGAATGGGGGAAGAAAAGAGAGAGTGGTGGGGTTGGTGGGGATCCTGTGGGGTCCACAGATCCTGTGGTGTCAAGAAAAAGTCATCCCTGCACCAAATGTTGCTCAAAATCACGTTTTGAGCCATTTCTGGCGTTAAACGCCGGGCTGGTGCCCATTCCTGGCGTTTAACGCCAGGTTCTTGCCCTTTTCTGGCGTTTAACGCCAGTCTGGTGCCCCTTTCTGGCGTTAAACGCCCAGAATGGTGCCAGACTGGGCGTTAAACGCCCAACTACTAGCCTCACTGGCGTTTAAACGCCAGTGAGTTCTTCCTCCAGGGTGTGCTGTTTTTCTTCCTGTTTTTCATTCTGTTTTTGCTTTTTCAATGGATTTTGTGACTTCTTATGATCATCAACCTACATAAAACATAAAATAACAAAGAGAAATATATAGAATATAATTATTGGGTTGCCTCCCAACAAGCGCTTCTTTATTGTCAGTAGCTTGACAGAGGGTTCTCATGGAGCCTCACAGATACTCAGAGCAATGTTGGGACCTCCCAACACCAAACTTAGAGTTTGAATGTGGGGGTTCAACACCAAACTTAGAGTTTGGTTGTGGCCTCCCAACACCAAACTTAGAGTTTGACTGTGGGGGCTCTGTTTGTCTCTGATTAGAGAGAAGCTCTTCATGCTTCTTCTCCATGGTGACAGAGGGATATCCTTGAGCCTTAAACACAAAGGGTTCTTCATTCGCTTGAATGATCAGTTCACCTCCATCAACATCAATCACAGCCTTTGCTGTGGCTAGGAAGGGTCTGCCAAGGATGATGGATTCATCCATGCACCTCCCAGTCTCTAGGACTATGAAATCAGTAGGGATGTAATGGTCTTCAACTTTTACCAAAACGTTCTCTACAAGTCCATGAGCTTGTTTTCTTGAGTTGTCTGCCATCTCTAGTGAGATTCTTGCAGCTTGTACCTCAAAGATCCCTAGCTTCTCCATTACAGAGAGAGGCATGAGGTTCACACTTGACCCCAAGTCACACAGAGCCTTTTTGAAGGTCATGGTGCCTATGGTACAAGGTATTGAAAACTTCCCAGGATCTTGTCTCTTTTGAGGTAATTTCTGCCTAGACAAGTCATCCAGTTCTTTGGTGAGCAAAGGAGGTTCATCTTCCCAAGTCTCATTTCCAAATAACTTGTCATTTAGCTTCATGATTGCTCCAAGGTATTTAGCAACTTGCTCTTCAGTGACATACTCATCCTCTTCAGAGGAAGAATACTCATCAGAGCTCATGAAAGGCAGAAGTAAATCCAGTGGAATCTCTATGGTCTCATTTTGAACCTCAGATTCCCATGGTTCCTCATTGGGGAACTCAGAGGAGGTTGGTGCACGCCCATTGGGGTCTTCCTTAGTGGCGTTCACTTCCTCTTTTTCCTCTCCAGATTCGGCCATGTTTATGGCTTTGCACTCTCCTTTTGGATTTTATTCTGTATTGCTTGGAAGAGTACTTGGAGGGAGTTCAGTAATTTTCTTGCTCAGCTGCCCCACTTGTGCTTCCAAATTCCTAATGGAGGATCTTGTTTCAGTCATGAAACTTTGAGTGGTTTTGATTAGATCAGAGACCATGGTTGCTAAGTCAGAGGGGTTCTGCTTAGAGTTCTTTGTCTGTTGCTGAGAAGATGATGGAAAAGGCTTGCCATTGCTAAACCTGTTTCTTCCACCATTATTGTTATTGAAACCTTGTTGAGGTTTCTCTTGATTCTTCCATGAGAAATTTGGGTGATTTCTCCATGAAGAATTATAGGTGTTTCCATAGGGTTCCCCTAGGTAATTCACCTCTTCCATTGAAGGGTTCTCAGGATCATAGGCTTCTTCCTCAGATGAAGCATCCTTAGTACTGCTTGGTGCATTTTGCATTTCAGATAGACTTTGAGAAATCAAATTGACTTGTTGAGTCAATATCTTGTTCTGAGCCAGTATGGCATTCAGAGCATCAATCTCAAGAACTCCTTTCTTCTGACTTGTCCCATTGTTCACAGGATTTCTTTCAGAAGTGTACATGAATTGGTTATTTGCAACCATTTCAATTAGTTCCTGAGCCTCTGTAGGCGTCTTCTTCAGATGAAGAGATCCTCCAGCAGAGCTATCCAAAGACATCTTGGACAGTTCAGAGAGACCATCATAGAAAATACCTATGATGCTCCATTCAGAAAGCATGTCAGATGGACATTTTCTGATCAATTGTTTGTATCTTTCCCAAGCTTCATAGAGGGATTCTCCATTCTTCTGTCTGAAGGTTTGGACTTCCACTCTAAGCTTACTCCATTTTTGAGGTGGAAAGAATTTTGCCAAGAAGGCATTGACTAGCTTTTCCCAAGAGTCCAGGCTATCTTTAGGTTGTGAGTCCAACCATATTCTAGCTCTGTCTCTTACAGCAAAAGGGAATAGCATCAGTCTGTAGATCTCAGGGTCAACCCCATTAGTCTTGACTGTGTCACAGATTTGCAAGAACTCAGCTAAAAACTGATGAGGATCTTCCATTGGAAGTCCATGGAACTTGCAATTCTGTTGCATTAGAGAAACTAATTGAGGCTTAAGCTCAAAGTTGTTTGCTCCAATGGCAGGGATAGAGATGCTTCTCCCATAGAAATCGGGAGTAGGTGCAGTAAAGTCACCCAGCACCTTCCTTGCATTGTTTGCATTGTTGTTGTTTTCGGCTGCCATGTGTTCTTCTTCTTTGAAGAATTCGGTCAGGTCCTCAACAGAGAGTTGTGCCTTAGCTTCTCTTAGCTTTCGCTTCAAGGTCCTTTCAGGTTCAGGGTCAGCTTCAACAAGAATGCCTTTGTCTTTGTTCCTGCTCATATGAAAGAGAAGAGAACAAGAAAATATGGAATCCTCTATGTCACAGTATAGAGATTCCTTGAGGTGTCAGAGGAAAAGAAAAATAGAAGAAAGAAGAAGGAGAATTCGAACTTGATTAGATAGAGTTCGAATTGTGCATTAAGAAGGAGTAGTACTCCATAAATAGAAGGATGTGGGAGGAAGGAAGAGAATTTTCGAAAATTAATTAAAAAGATGTCAAAAACATTTTGAAAAAATGATTGATAATTTTCGAAAATTCAAAGTGAAAAGAAATCAAGTGATTTTTGAAAAAGATTTTGAAATTAGAAGTTAAAAAGATCTGATTGAAAACTTATTTTGAAAAAGATGTGGTTAAGAAGACATGATTGAAAAGATTTGATTTGAAAACAATTTTAAAAGATATGTTTTGAAAACAATTTTAAAAAGATTTGATTTTAAAAGTTAATGACTTGCCTAATAAGAAAAGATATGATTCAAACATTAAACCTTTCTCAGCAGAAAAGGTAACAAACTTGATATGTTCAATCAAATCATTAATTGTTAGTAAGTATCTTTGAAAAAGGAAAGAAATTAATTTTGAAAACATTTGATTGAAAAGATATGATTTGAAAAAGATTTGATTTTGAAAAACTAAAAAAAATTGATTTGAAAACAAAATCTTCCCCCTAGCACCATCCTGGCGTTAAACGCCCAGAATGGTATCCATTCTGGCGTTTAACGCCCAAAATGCACCCTTTTTGGGCGTTAAACGCCCAACCAGGTACCCTGGCTGGCGTTTAAACGCCAGTCTGTCTTCTTCACTGGGCATTTTTGAATGCTCAGCTTTTTCTGTGTAATTCCTCTGCAGTATGTTCTGAATCTTCAATTCTTTGTATTATTGACTTGAGAAGACACAAATAAAAAATATTTTTGGATTTTTAATAATCAAAATGCAACAAGAATCAAATAACAATGCATGCAAGACACCAAACTTAGCAGTTTGTATACTACTGACACTATATGAGACGCATAAACACTCAAGTCAAAAGAATTCAAAGATCAGAGTAAGAAATCATCAAGAATTACTTGAAGATCCTTAAGACACATGAATGAATGCATGCAATTGACACCAAACTTAAGATGAGACACTAGACTCAAGCAAGAAACATCAAATATTTTTGGTTTTTAAAATTTTGTGAATTTTTTTTGTGATTTTCGAAAGTTAAGTGAAAAAAAGATATCAAAATTCTTAATGAGAATTCCAGGAATCAGTGCAATGCTAGTCTAAGACTCCGGTCCAGGAATTAGACATGGCTTCATAGCCAGCCATGCTTTCAAAGAAAGCTTCGGTCCAAAACACTAGACATGGCCAAAGGCCAGCCAAGCCTTAGCAGATCACTGCTCCAAAAGCAAGATTGATAAAAAATCAACAAGCTTCTGTGATGATAAGCTGAAACCTCAGTCCAATGAGATTAGACATGGCTTCTCAGCCAGCCAGATTTCAACAAATCATCATGAAACTCTAGAATTCATCTTCAAGAATTTCGAAAAAAAATAAAATAAAATAAATACCTAATCTAAGCAACAAGATGAACCGTCAGTTGTCCATACACAAACAATCCCCGGCAACGGCGCCAAAAACTTGGTGCACGAAATTGTGAACACTACTTTGTCCATATTCGAATAATCCCCGGTAATGGCTCCAAAGACTTGGTGCTCAATACCATGGCATAAACACAACTTCGCACAACTAACCAGCAAGTGCACTGGGTCATCCAAGTAATACCTTACGTGAGTAAGGGTCGATCCCACGGAGATTGTTGCTATGAAGCAAGCTATGGTCACCTTGTAAATCTCAGTCAGGCAGACTCAATTGGGTATAGTGATAAACGAATAAAGCATAAAGATAAAGATAGAGGTACTTATGTATATCATTGGTGAGAGCTTCAGATAAGCGTATGAAGATGCCTTCCCTTCCGTCTCTCTGCTTTCCTACAGTCTTCATCCAATCCTTCTTACTCCTTTCCATGGCAAGCTCGTGTAGGGTTTCACCGTTGTCAATGGCTACCTCCCATCCTCTCAGTGAAAACGATTGCATATGCTCTGTCACAGCATAGCGGAATTCAGCTGTCGGTTCTCGGTCAGGCCGGAATAAAATCCATTGATTCTTTTGCGTCTGTCACTAACGCCCCGCCTGCTAGGAGTTTGAGGCACGTCACAGTCATTCAATCATTGAATCCTACTCAGAATACCACAGACAAGGTTAGACCTTCCGGATTCTCTTGAATGCCGCCATCAGTTCTTGCCTATACCACGAAGATTCCGGTTAAAGAATCCAAGAGATATTCACTAAGCCTCAGATGCTTGTAGAACAAGAATGGTTGTCAGTCACCTTGTTCATAGGTGAGAATGATGATGAGTGTCACGGATCATCACATTCATCAAGTTGAAGAACAAGTGATATCTTGGACAAAAGAACAAGCGGAATTGAATAGAAGAACAATAGTAATTGCATTAATACTCGAGGTACAGCAGAGCTCCACACCTTAATCTATGGTGTGTAGAAACTCCACCGTTGAAAATACATAAGAACAAGGTCTAGGCATGGCCGAATGGCCAGCCTCCCAAATGATCTAAGATAGCATAAAACTCAAAGATAGCTACCAAGATCTATCAAATACAATAGTAAAAGGTCCTACTTATAGAAAACTAGTAGCCTAAGGTGTACAAAGGTGAGTAAATGACATAAAAAATCCACTTCCGGGCCCACTTGGTGTGTGCTTGGGCTGAGCAAATGAAGCATTTTCGTGTAGAGACTCTCTTTGGAGTTAAACGCCAGCTTTTATGCCAGTTTGGGCGTTTAACTCCCAACTAGGTGCCAGTTCCGGCGTTTAACGCTGGTTTTTCTTGAGGTGACTTTGAACGCCGGTTTGGGCCATCAAATCTTGGGCAAAGTATGGACTATCATATATTGCTGGAAAGCCCAGGATGTCTACTTTCCAACAGAAAATCCACTTCGAGTGTAGGGAGGTCAGAATCCAACAGCATCTGCAGTCCTTTTCAGTCTCTGGATCAGATTTTTGCTCAGGTCCCTCAATTTCAGCCAGAAAATACCTGAAATCACAGAAAAACACACAAACTCATAGTAAAGTCCAGAAAAGTGAATTTTAATTAAAAACTAATAAAAATATACTAAAAACTAACTAGATCATACTAAAAACATTCTAAAAACAATGCCAAAAAGTGTATAAATTATCCGCTCATCACCGGTTCAACTGAGAAGGCATGACCTCAAGCCCGTGGCTAGGGGATGGTTGGAGTTTATCCAACGCTCAATCATTCCCACTAGCAACCGGTCCGAAGTTACTATAGACCGGGCCATCATGATTCATAGCATCATGATTGGAGAGGAAGTAGAAGTTCATGAGGTTATAGCCCAAAAACTTTATAAGGTGGCGGACAAGTCCTCTACCTTGGCAAGGTTAGCCTTTCCTCATCTCATTTGTCACCTCTGTTATTCAGTTGGAATTGACATAGAGGGAGACATCCTCATTGATGAGGACAAGCCCATCACTAAGAAAAGGATGGAGTAAACAAGAGATCCCACTCATCATGAAATCCCTGAGATGCTTCAAGGGATGCACTTTCCTCCACAAAACTATTGGGAGTAAATCAACACTTCCCTAGGAGAATTGAGTTCCAACATGGGACAACTAAGGGTGGAGCACCAAGAACATTCCATCTTCCTCCATTAAATTAGAGAAGATCAAAGAATCATGAGAGAGGAGCAACAAAGGCAAGGAAGAGACATTGAGGAGCTCAAACACTCCATAAGATCTTTAAGAGGAAGAACAAGCCGCCATCACTAAGGTGGACCCGTTCTTTAATTTCCTTGTTCTCTATTTTCCTGTTTTTCGAATTTTCATGCTTATGTTTATCTATGTTTGTGTCTTATGATCATTAGTGTCTATGCCTTAAAGTTATGAATGTCCTATGAATCCATCACCTTTCTTGAATGAAAAATGTTCATAATTGAAAAAGATAAGAATTGCATGAATTTTGAATTTTATAACAGATTAATTATTTTGATGTGGTGGCAATACTTTTGATTTCTGAATGTATGCTTGAACAGTGCATATGTCTTTTGAACTTGTTGTTCATGAATGTTGACTCTTGAAAGAATGATGAAAAAGAAGACATGTTACTGAGGATCTGAAAAATCATAAAAATGATTCTTGAAGCAAGAAAAAGCAATGAATACAAAAAAAAAGAGAAAAACGAAAAAAAAGGGGAAAAAGAAAAAGAAAAAAAATATAAAGTTGTGATCCAAGGCAAAAAGAGTGTGCTTAAGAACCCTGGACACCTCTAATTGGGGACTCTAGCAAAGCTGAGTCACAATCTAAAAAATTTCACCCAGTTATGTGTCTGTGGCATGTATGTATCCGGTGGTAATACTGGAAGACAGAGTGCTTTGGGCCACGGCCAAGACTCATAAAGTAGCTGTGTTCAAGAATCATCATACTTAACTAAGAGAATCAATAACACTATCTGGATTCTGAGTTCCTATAGAAGCTAATCATTCTGAATTTCAAAGGATAGAGTGAGATGCCAAAACTGTTCAGAGGCAAAAAGCTAAAAGCCCCGCTCATCTAATTAATACTGATCTTCATAGATGTTTTTGAAATTCATTGCATATTCTCTTCTTTTTATCTTATTTGATTTTCAGTTGCTTGAGGACAAGCAACAATTTAAGTTTGGTGTTGTGATGAGCGGATAATTTGTACGCTTTTTGGCATTATTTTTAGTATGTTTTAGTTAGTTTTTATTATATTTTTATTAGTTTTTAGTTAAAATTCACTTTTCTGGGCTTTACTATGAGTTTGTGTGTTTTTCTGTGATTTCAGGTATTTTCTGGCTGAAATTTAGGGACCTGAGCAAAAATCTGATTCAGAGGCTGAAAAGGACTGCAGATGCTGTTGGATTCTGACCTCCCTGCACTCAAAGTGGATTTTCTGGAGCTACAGAAGTCCAATTAGCGCGCTCTCAATTGCGTTGGAAAGTAAACTTCCTGGGCTTTCCAGAAATGTATAATAGTTCATACTTTTCCTGAGATTTGATGGCCCAAACTGGCGTTCTAAATCAGCTCAAAAACTGCCCGGGGTTAAACGCCAGAACTGGCACAAAAATGGGAGTTAAACGCCCAAACTGGCACCAAAGCTGGCGTTTAACTCCAAGAAAAGTCTCTACACATAGAAGCTTCAATGCTCAGCCCAAGCACACACCATGTGGGCCCGGAAGTGGATTTTTATGTCATTTACTCATTTCTGTAAACCCTAGGCTACTAGTTCTCTACATATAGGACCTTTTACTATTGTATTCTCATCTGGTTAGCTATCTTTGAGTAGTCTTATGCTATCTTAGATCATGGGGCTGGCCATTCGGCCATGCCTAGACCTTGTTCTTATGTATTTTCAACGGTGGAGTTTCTACACACCATAGATTAAGGTGTGGAGCTCTGCTGTACCTCGAGTATTAATGCAATTACTATTGTTCTTCTATTCAATTCAGCTTGTTCTTGTTCTAAGATATCACTTGTTCTTCAACTTGATGAATGTGATTATCTGTGACACTCATCATCATTCTCACGTATGAACGTGTGCCTGACAACCACCTCCGTTCTACCTTAGATTGAGTGGATATCTCTTGGATCCCATAATCGGAATCTTCGTGGTATAAGCTAGAATTGATGGCGGCATTCAAGAGAATCCGAAAGGTCTAAACCTTGTCTGTGGTATTCTAAGTAGGATTCAATGATTGAATGACTGTGACGAGCTTCAAACTCCTGAAAGCTGGGCGTTAGTGACAGACGCAAAAGAATCAATGGATTCTATTCCAACCTGATTGAGAACCGACAGATGATTAGCCGTGCTGTGACAGAGCGCGTTGAACATTTTCACTGAGAGGACGGGACTGTAGCCACTGACAATGGTGATGCCCAACATACAGCTTGCCATGGAAAGGAGTAAGAAGGATTGGATGAAGAGAGTAGGAAAGCAGAGAGACGGAAGGGACAAAGCATCTCCATACGCTTATCTGAAATTCTCACCAATGAATTACATAAGTATCTCTATCTTTATTTTATGCTTTATTCATAAATCATCCATAACCATTTGAATATGCCTGACTGAGATTTACAAGATGACCATAGCTTGCTTCATACCAACAATCTCCGTGGGATCGACCTTTACTCGCGTAAGGTTTATTACTTGGACGACCCAGTGCACTTGCTGGTTTGTTATGTGAAGTTGTGATAAAAAGTTGAGATTGCAATTGAGCGTACCATGTTGATGGCGCCATTGATGATCACAATTTCGTGCACCACGAATCTTTTTCAAAACTCATATATCTTTCTAATATCTTTTCAAATATTTTTCAACTCATCATATTATCTTTTTCAAATCTTTTTCAAATCTCTCACTTATCTTTTCAATTTTAAATCTACATCTTTTGCATATCATAATTATCTTTTTTACAAATCATATCTTCTATCATATCTTTTTCAAAAATTTTCGAACCCACCCCTCCCTTTTAAATTCACATTCGGCCACCCGCTGTACTCCACCATTCGAATTTGTCTCTCCTCCTATTCCTCTCCTTTTATGTCTTTTGCTTGAGGACAAGCAAACCTCTAAGTTTGGTGTGCTTTTCGTGATCACTAGGCTAAAATCCACCAAGATTATGGCTCCTAAGGGAAAACAAACCACTCCAAGAGGCAAGAAAGAGAACATTCCAAAACCACTTTAGAATCAAGAGAGGTTCTTAACCAAAGAACTTGCAGACCATTACCACAAAATAATGGGTCTAAGGTCAGTGATCTTGGAAGTTAAATTCGATCTGAAAGAAGACGAATAACCAGAGGTCCAAGAGCAGTTTTGAAATAGGGACTGGGAAATTCTAGCTAATCCTGAGACAAAGGTGGGTAGAAACATGGTTCAGGAATTCTACTCAAATCTGTGGCAAATAGATAAGCAGAGAATGACTAGAACTGCCTTCTATACCTTTCGAACTATGGTCAGAGGGAAGATTATTTACTTTGACCAGGACAGAATAAGAGAGGTCTTCAAGCTGCCTCAACTACAAGATGATCCAGAATCCTTTAATAGGAGAATGATGAGAGTAGATAAGCGCTTGGACCAAGTTCTAGAGGACATATACATCCCTGGAGCCAAGTGGATAACCAACATAAAGGGTGTCCCAAATCAACTCAAGAGAGGGGATCTCAAACCAGTTGCTAGAGGTTGGTTGGATTTCATTGGGCATTCCATACTGCCCACCAGCAACCGCTCTGAGGTCACTGTCAAAAGAGTAGTGATGGTCCATTGCTCTATGCTGGAAAATAAAGTGGAGGTCCATCATCTGATTTCTTATGAGCTTTACACAATTGTAAACAAGAACTCCACTGAAGCCAAATTGGCCTACCCAAGCTTGATTTCTCTGCTATGTAAAGATGCTGGGGTGAAGATGGGAGTAGATGAGTATATCTCAGTCAACCACCTAATCACAAAAAAGTCAATAGAAGGACAACAAGTGCAAGATAACTCCATCAAGAGGAGGGCACATGAGTTCCTCCCAGAAATCCCTCAGATTGACTACTGGACCCGCCTAGAAGCATCTATCACCAAGCTGCAAAAAGCTATGGATCAACTTAAGGAAGAACAGCAGAATCAAAATAGCATGCGTTGCAAACTGCTTAAGGAACAGGAGAAGCAAGGGCATGATCTACAGGAGCTGAAGCGCCAGAAGCTGTCTCTTGAAGGATCAGACACCCCACAGATTGAAGGAGCATCCATCTCCTAAAATAAAGGTTGTTGATTCCTAATCTTAACTCTGTGATAACTTCTGCTATTAGAGATCTACCTTAGGAGTCACATGAATACTAGTAATTGGTATTTTTAATTTTTTTTATTTTTATCATCTCCAAATAAGCTATAATCTATTTTTCTCATCATCATTAAACATGAATAAAATAGCAGATTTTTTAGAATAAGGAGGCAATTTTGTTTTTTGAGTTCTTAATAAGAAAAATTCAAATTATTTATATGTGGTGTCAATACTTTTTGTTTTCTGAATGAATGCTTGAACAGTGCATAATTTTGATAGTGAAGTTTATAAATGTTAAAATTGTTGGCTCTTGAAAGAATAATGAACAAAGAAAAATGTTATTGATGATTTGAAAAATCATGAAATTGATTTTTGAAGCAAGAAAAAGTAGGAAAAATAAGAGAGAAAGAAAAAGAAAAAAAAGCCAATAGCCTTTTAAACCAAAAGGAAAGGGTAAAAAGGATCCAAGGCTTTGTGCATTAATGGATAGGAGGGCCTAAAGGAATAAAATCCTGGCCTACGCGGCTAAATCAAGCTGTCCCTAGCCATGTGCTCGTGTCATGAACGTCCAAGTGTAAAGCTTGAGACTGAGTGGTTAAAGTCGTGATCTAAGGCAAACCTCTAACTGGGGACTTTAGCAAAGCTGAGTCACAATCTGAAAATGCTTCCCCAGTTATGTGTCTGTGGCATTTATGTATCCGGTGGTAATACTGGAAAACAAAGTGCTCAGGGCCACGGCCAAGACTCATAAAGTAGTTGTGTTTAAGAATCAACATACTAAACTAGGAGAATCAATAACACTATCTAAATTCTGAGTTCCTATAGATGCCAATCATTCTGGACTTCAGAGGATAAATTGAGATGCCAAAACTGTTCAGAAACCAAAAAGCTACTAGCCCCGCTCATCTAATGAGAATTTGAGCTTCATATAACACTCTGAGAAGTTATTGCCTCTTCATTTTCTTTCTATCCTATTTTATTTATCTAGTTGCTTAAGGACAAGCAACAGTTTAAGTTTGGTGTTGTGATGAGTAGATATTTTATACACTTTTTGGGGATATTTTCATATAGTTTTTAGTAGGATCTAGCTACTTTTTAGTATATTTTTATTAGTTTTATGCAAAAATCACATTTTTGGACTTTACTATGAGTTTGTGTGTTTTTCTGTAATTTCAGGTATTTTCTAGCTGAAATTGAGGGACCTGAGAAAAAATTTGATTCAGAGGCTGAAAAAGGACTGCAAATGTTGTTGGATTCTGACCTCCCTGCACTCGAAATAGATTTTCTGGAACTACAAAAGCCCAATTGGCACGTTCTCAATTGCGTTGGAAAGTAGACATCCAAGGCTTTCCAGCAATATATAATAGTCCATACTCTGCCCGAGTTTAACGCCAAGTTTAGGCCAGTTTGGGCGTTTAACTTCAGCTTGTATCCTGTTTCTGGCGTTTAATGCTAGAATAGGGTAGAAACTTGGCGTTAAACGCAATTGAGAGCACGCCAATTAAACTTGGCGTTAAACTCGGGTAAAATATGGACTATTATATATTTCTGGAAAGCCCTGGATGTTAGCTTTCCATAGCCATTAAGAGCGTGCCATTTAAACTTCTGTAACTCCAGAAATTCTCCTTCGAGTGCATGGAGGTCAGATCCTGACAATATCTGCAGTCCTTTCTCTGTCTCTGAATCAGACTTTTGCTCAAGCTCCTCAATTTTAGCCAGAAAATACCTGAAATCACCATAAAACACACAAACTCAAAGTAGAATCCAAAAATATGAATTTTGTACTAAAACCTATAAAACTATAATAAAACTTAAACAAAACATACTGAAAACTATATAAAAATGATGCAAAAAGCGTATAAAATATCCGCTCATCAGAACACCAAACTTAAACTATTGCTTGTCTCCAAGCAACCAAAAACAAGTGGGATTAAAAAGAAATAGAAGGATTCGATAAATCTTAGAGTTTTCAATGAAGCTCAGTGATGAATCCATATTTGACGAAGAATTTTAGATTGATTTCAGTAGATTTCATCATATAAACCCACATTTATTCACCTAAATAGCATGTTTTTCTGTTTTCTCCCTAAATTGAGCTTAATTGTGAAAACATGCTATTTTGTGCTTAATTTAGCCAATTTTATTCCACTTTCATTCCATTCGATGCCTTGAAGGTTTTGATGAGTGATTTCAGGTATAATAGGTTGGAATGGCTTGATGAGAGTGGAGGAGAAGCATGCAATAGGGAGAAAGCATGAAGAAAAAAAAGGAGAAGCACACATTGGAGTGTGTGTACACATAATCTACTATGCGTACGCATAAGAAGCACAACAGCATGTGTGCGTACGCACGACAATCTGTGCATATGCACAAGAAAAAAATCAGCAAGTGTGCGTACGCACACACCTGTACGTACACACAAGTTTGGGCACATGACTCCTTTAAAGGAAAATGCTGGGGGAAATTTTTGGGCCTCCAGAGCCCAGTTTTGGACTTTCTAAAGCTGATTGAGTGCTATATCAAAAGGGCATCACTCCATGTCAAGTGGAGAGCAATTAGGGTAGATTAGAAACATGCTTTAGGTCATATTCTAGAGAAAGAAGCTCTCCCTTCTCTCTAGAATTAGGGTAGATTAGGTTAGATCTCTCTTAGATTTAGGTTTAATTCTTGTTTTTCTTTAGTTTTCCTTGCCATTTATTGTTCTTTACTTTTACTTGTTATTTCCTTTATTTTGTTCTTTTGTGTTTATGACACTTTGTTACTTTTAATTTTAATTAATGCAATCCATGTTTTTATGTTTTTTATTGCTTAATTTAGTTGTTATTATTGTTTTCTTGCAATTGGTAGTTGTAGGTTTTATTATTTCTTATTATTTTACCATACATTCTTTTTATGCCTCCCAAGTGTTTGATAAAATACTTGGTTGGAGTTTTGCCTAGTTTTTCACACCCTTGGTTGGAAAATTGGGTAATTGGGTGAACTTGAGTGGTGGATGTCCATTCCACGTTGTGTGAGGATTGTTAGTTAATTTGGTTTCCACTAACTCTAAGCCTTCTATTAATAGAGTTGGCTAGGACTTGTGGATTATTATGCCCTTTTGACTAATTCTCGATATTAGGATTGACTATTTGGGATTAATTCTACACAATTACCATGTTTGTGGTCCGTAACTAGGATAGGAATCCTTAATTCCCTAATTCTTTCCAAGAGCTATTTTTACCATTTAATTTCCATTTTCATTGCTTTTACTTGCTTTCCATTTAATTACTTGCCATTTTAATTTGTTGCCTCTTATAATCAAAACCCCCAAATCCCCATAGCCAATGATAGAGCATTTCATTTGCAACTCCTAGGGAAGACGACCCGGGACTTAAAAACTCCCGGTTTATATTTGTTTTGGATTATGACATCTTCTAAATTTAAAATTTGATTGAGAGGATCCATTATCGGTTTGGACTATACTTGCAACGGAAGAAATTCTATTTTCTGAATTGGCAAAATCCTCTTTCACATCAAATTTTTAGTGCCGTTTCTGGGGAGTTGCAATAGTGTTATATTGTTGGCTATTGTTAATATGTGAATATGTGAATAGTTTGTTTTTGATGGACTGCTTGTTTTTGCTAGTTTTAGGAGTTCATTTTATTTGTTCTTGTTACCTTTGGTTTTTATTTTCTATTTATCCTATGAATTCTCACCCATTGCACTTTGAGTTTGGTTGCTATTGTGTTATAAGGATTGAGAATTTCAAGTGTTTGTCACCAAGAAGGAATGAAGAAAATCAACAAGATTGGGTGCACAAGCCTTGGAATCTCAAAAGCCATGAAGAATTCAAGCATGGGTGGAAGCACAAGCCTCCTTGAAGAGAACTTCTCAATAAAGTCCAACTTAAGGACTCTAAATAGAAGTGGTAGGTGGGAGACACCCCACCATGGTAACATTGTTCTTACCTTCTCTTTTTGTTTATAATTTGGCTTTATTGCATTTTGCTTTTTTTAGTTAGCTTAGAATTAGTTTAATTTTGAGATTTGTTAGGTTAATTTCTGTATAGATCATGAATTTATGGGTTTTTGGATGTTTTGGGGTTGAGCTTTTGATGAGCTAAGGCTTAGTTCCTTGGAATTTGAAGAAAACTTTTTGGAAAAACGGGGCATTGTGCGTGCGTACACCACTGTGCGTACGCACATAATCACTGAAATTCGCGTCTTATGCATGCGCACCCTCCTGTGCGTACGCACACCAACCTGTATGCCCCCTGTTGGGAGCGCTCGCATGTCTTGTGCGCACGCATCTCCCTTTGTTTTGCGCTTTGTGCGTGCGCACGCCCTTGTACGTACGCACGCAACCTTCTTTTTGCGAACTGTATGTGTATGCACCGCCTTGTGTGTATGCACACTCATATGCACCCATTTTGTTGGGAGCGTTGGCACGCTCTGCGCGTATGAACCCCTGCCAATTTTTGTATTTGTGCGGGCGCACGGACCTGTGTGCGCACGCACACATGATCCATTTTCCCTAATAAAAAAAAGAGTCTCCTGTGCGTGCGCACAATTCTTGATTCCCTCTCTGTTCAGAGCATTTGCATACCCTTGTGCGAGTGCACGCCTTCCATTTTTCACCTTGTGTGCGTGCGCACAAGTGTCTGTGCATACGCGCAAGTGCTGTTTTGGACAACATTTTTATTGCACTTCGAATAAAGCCCTAACACACTTCCACGCTCTCCACTCCTCTCTTCTTTTCCTTTTACCTTATTTTCTACTTATTCTTGCTAGTTTTAATTGCATCTCATTTTCACTTTAGTAATTATATTAGTTTTGGTTTAGTTATTTGTTGATTAAATAAGTTGCAAGTGTTTGTTTGTTTGATGTTGATTGGGTTGTTTCTTGCTTGGAATTTTGCTTCATTTTTTATGAATATGTGCACTAAGCATTAAGTTTTTATTTGATTGCCTAAATGAATTGTAAGTTTAATTCATATGTTGTAGCTACCATATGCATTAAACTATATCCTTGTTTGGCAACTTAATCATGAATTATGCACTTTTACTTTAGTGAATTGAATAGCATCACTTGTTCATCAAGGTTTTCATATCAATTCAATCACATAACAAGATACTTGTTTGTTTTTAATTCTTTGCATTTGTTTGAGTGACTTGACTTGACTCTTATCGAGCTTGTCACTTTTTGCAACAAGTACCTTTACCATGTGACTATCTCATTATGTTTTATGATGAATAAGGAGTTTTCTTTTCATTATTGGATTGGTTATTATTTGTTGTGCCATTCTATATCAATCTTGCGCTTTCACATGCACAACTTCAATATCCAATATCTTATATATTCAATTCACTTTAGTTGTGGTTACCTAGGTTTGTTTGTGCCCGATCTCTTGCTTATTCTTTACTTGCAACCTAGGCCACTTAATTGAGGAACAAATGCTATTTCTTCTGATTATGTGGTTACCTTTTTAACTGACCAATGTGTTGTGTTCTGAATTGTGCACACTTAGAATACACACATTGTCTTTTATCATGCCACACACATCTTACTTTTCCTCAATTTTTGTTTATTTGTTTTATCCAGTAGCCCGAGCCCAAGTGCCCACCAGCTGAAGGTGGAGCCTTATAGTTTTTCACCCTCGGATCATGTGCATGCACAGAGGACCGTGCAACGCTTAAGTGTGGGGGAGGATCCGCAATTTTGGGGCATAAATTTCTCTTTCTTAACACTTTGCACTATGTTCTAATGTTTAGTAGTTATGTCTTTTGTGAATATTTGTTTAGTATTTCATGACATTGCATTTTGCTTAGTTTGCTTGTATATATCTTAACTTTCTTATAGTTTATTGTAGTAAATATTTGCATGTTACCTAGTATAGGAAATAAGTTTGGTAAAACAATAAAGAATTTTCAAGAAATCTCTTTTAGGGCGTTCCATTGATTAGATTTGAAAACCTGTTTTCAACTTGCTTGAAGTATTATTTTTATCAAACATAGAAAAGAGTTTGAACAAAACACTAAGTGAGATTTGAGCTGTAATGGTGTGGTTGTACGTTTTCAATCACAAATTTTGTTCTTGTGTGATATACTCCTTTATGATTGTGATCTGAGATTTGCTTGAATCTTTATGTTCTATATTTGGTGCTTTGAATGTATTTAGTATGATTGAGGCCCTTTTTTTTTAAATTGAGCTCACTAACCCATATGGCCAACCCTTACATCTACCTTTGTAAACCACTTTTGAGCCTTTTAATTCACCTTTGTTCTAATTTTAAGCACATCATTTGCCCTAAGCGAAAGACCATTATGTCCATGAATTGTATCTTTGATTATCTTGGGTTAAGTGTATGTGTTAATCAAGATATGCATCTCTTTTTGATAATAAAAGAAAAGATTTTGGTGTACATACTTTATTTATGAAAAAAAAGGAATGACAATAAGAATGTAAATAAGAAATGCATATGTGTGTGAATTAGAAAGAAGATGCATGAGTGAAAGTGAGAAAAGGAAAAGAATGGGAAGTTAGGTTGTGTTCTTAAGTGTAAATAGGTTAATATAGGATTAGGTGGGATACTTGAGCTAATCAAAGGTTCAATTTGCTAGTCCACTTAACCATATTAATCCTACCCTTACCCTAACCCCATTACAACCTTCCAAAGACCTCATGATATTTGCATTCATTCATCAAGTATTTGTTGATTATTAGATGACTAAAAAATCCTAGAAAATATTATTCTAGGAGGATTGAGTGATTAAGCCCTACACACTGAGCGAGTAGAGTGTATACACATCCGATGAAGGGTTCGATCGCTCGATTCTATGCTTCCGTCTCTTCTCTTATATCTTCTTGCAAGTTGCTTGTTAGTTTTTGAAAATTTCAAATCAAATCTTTGGACATTGATTATATTGCTACATTTTCTTGCCTTAGCCCTAAGGTTTTACTTTGGATTGATTGAGATTCTTTTATTCGTTTTTGCCGATTTTAATAGGAAACTATAGTATAGATATAGATAGATAGAATTTAGTATAGTTGCATGCATATAAATAGTTGCATTGAATAAATTGCTTGCCCTTTTACACTTCCCCTTTGATTGTGATAAGCATGAGGACATACTATTAAGTATGGGGGAGTTGATGAATCTATATTTGACGATGAATTTTGGATTGATTTGGGGGCATTTCATCATATAAACCCACATTTATCCATCTAAATAGCATGCTTTTGTGTTTTCTCCCTAAATTGAGCTTAATTGTGAAAACATGCTATTTTGTGCTTAATTTAACCAATTTTATTCCACTTTCATTGCATTCGATGCCTTGATGGTTTTGATGAGTAATTTCAGGTATAATAGGTTGGAATGGCTTGATGAGAGTGGAGGAAAAGCATGTAATATGGAGAAAACATGAAGAAAACAAAGGAGAAGCACACATTGGAGTGTGCGTACGCACAACCTACTATGCGTACGCACAAGAAGCACAACAGTAAGTGTATGTACGCATGACAATCTGTGCATACACATAAGAAGAAAATCAGCAAGTGTGCATACGCACACAAGTCTGGGCACGTGACTCACTTAAAGGAAAACGCTGGGGGCGATTTCTGGGCCTCCAGAGCCTAGTTTTGGACTTTCTGAAGCTAATTGAGTGCTATATCAAAAGGGCATCACTCCACGTCAAGTGGAGAGCAATTAGGATAGATTAGAAACATGCTTTAGGTCATATTCTAAAGAAAGAAGCTCTCCCTTCTCTCTAGAAGTAGGGTAGATTAGGTTAGATCTCAAATTTAGGTTTAATTCTTGTTTTCCTTTAGTTTTCCTTGCCATTTATTGTTTTTGCACACCTGTTCTTTACTTCTACTTGTTATTTCCTTTATTTTGTTCTTTGATGTTTATGACACTTTGTTACTTTTAATTTTAATTAATGCAATTCATGTTTTATGTTTTTTATTACTTAATTTAGTTGTTATTATTGTTTTCTTACAATTGGTAGTTGTAGGTTTTATTATTTCTTATTATCTTACCATGTTTTCTTTTTATGCCTCCCAAGTGTTTGATAAAATGCGTGGTTGGATTTTTTGCCTAGTTTTTCACACTCTTGGTTGGGAAATTAGGTAATTGGGTGAACTTGAGTGGTGGATATCCATTTCACATTGTGTGAGGATTGTTAGTTGATTTGGTTTCCACTAACTCTAAGCCTTCCATTAATAGAGTTGGCTAGGACTTGTGAATTGAGATCAATTATGCCCTTTTGACTGATTCTCGATGTTAGGATTGACTAATTGGGATTAATTCTACACAATTACCATGTTTGTGGTCCATAACTAGGATAGGAATCCTTAATTGCCCAATCCTTGCCAAGAGCTCTTTTTACCATTTAATTTCCATTTTCATTGCCTTTAATTGCTTTCTATTTAATTACCTGCCATTTTAATTTCTTGCCTCTTATAATCAACCCCCCCAAATCCCCCAGAGCCAATGATAGAGAATTTCATTTGCAACTCCTAGGAAAGACGACCCGGGACTTAAAAACTCCCGATTTATATTTGTTTTGGATTGTGACATCTTCTGAATTTAAAATTTGATTGAGAGGATCCATTGCCGGTTTGGACTATACTTGCAACGGAAGAAATTCTATTTTTCGAATTAGCATAATCCTCTTTCACATCACTCAGTTTCAATTAGATGAGTGGGACTAGTAGCTTTTTCCTTCTAAATAGTTTTGGCATCTCACTTTCCATTGAAGTTCAGAATGATTGGAATCTTTAGGAACCTGGAATCCAGATGATACTGTTGATTCTTGATGAGCGGATAATTTATACGCTTTTTGGCATTGTTTTTAGTATGTTTTAGTTAGTTTTTATTATATTTTTATTAGTTTTTAGTTAAAATTCACTTTTCTGGACTTTACTATGAGTTTGTATGTTTTTCTGTAATTTCAGGTATTTTCTGACTGAAATTGAGGGACCTGAGCAAAAATCTGATTCAGAGGCTAAAAAGGACTGCAGATGCTGTTGGATTCTGACCTCCCTGCACTCGAAGTGGATTTTCTGGAGCTACAAAAGCTCAATTGACGCGCTCTCATTGGAAAGTAGACATCCTCGGCTTTCCAGCAATGTATAATAGTCCATACTTTTCCCGAGATTTGATGACCCAAACAGGCGTTCCGATTCAACTCAAGAATTCTGGCGTAAAACGCCGGAACTGGCACAAGAATGGGAGTTAAACGCCCAAACTGGCACAAAAGCTGGCGTTTAACTCCAAGAAAAGTCTCTACACATGAAAGCTTCAATGCTCAGCCCAAGCACACACCAAGTGGGCCCGGAAGTGGATTTTTATGTCATTTACTCATCTTTGTAAACCCTAAGCTACTAGTTCTCTACAAATAGGACCTTTTGCTATTGTATTTGACATCTTTTGATTACTTTAGATCTTAGGATCATCTTTGGACGTCGAGTTCTTAGATTATGGAGGCTGGCCTCACGGCCATGCCTAGACCTTGTTCTTATGTATTTTCAACGGTGGAGTTTCTACACACCATAGATTAAGGTGTGGAGCTCTGTTGTACCTCGAGTATCAATGCAATTACTATTGTTCTTCTATTCAATTCGGCTTATTCTTGTTCTAAGATATCACTTGTTCTTCAACTTGATGAATGTGATGATCCGTGACACTCATCATCATTCTCACCTATGACCGCGTGCCTGACAACCACCTCCGTTCTACCTTAGATTGAGTGGATATCTCTTGGATCCCTTAATCGAAATCTTCGTGGTATAAGCTAGAATTGATGGCGGCATTCAAGAGAATCCGGAAGGTCTAAACCTTGTCTGTGGTATTCTGAGTAGGATTCAAGGATTGAATGACTGTGACGATCTTCAAACTCCTGAAGGCTGGGCGTTAGTGACAGACGCAAAAGAATCACTGGATTCTATTCCAGCCTGATTGAGAACCGACAGATGATTAGCCGTGTTGTGACAGAGCGTGTTGAACATTTTCACTGAGAGGACGGGACTATAGCGACTGACAACGGTGATGCCCAACATACAGCTTGCCATGGAAAGGAGTAAGAAAGATTGGATGAAGACAGTAGGAAAGCAGAGAGACGGAAGGGACAAAGCATCTCCATACGCTTATCTGAAATTCTCACCAATGAATTACATAAGTATCTCTATCTTTATTTTATGTCTTATTCATCTTTTAGTTATCAATCCTCCATAACCATTTGAATCCGCCTGACTGAGATTTACAAGATGACCATAGCTTGCTTCATACCAACAATCTCCGTGGGATCGACCCTTACTCGCGTAAGGTTTATTACTTGGACGACCCAGTGCACTTGCTGGTTAGTTGTGCGAAGTTGTGATAAAGAGTTGAGATTGCAATTGAGCGTACCATGTTGATGGCGCCATTGATGATCACAATTTTGTGCACCAAGTTTTTGGCGCCGTTGCCGGGGATTGTTTGAGTTTGGACAACTGACGGTTCATCTTGTTGCTTAGCTTAGGTATTTTTCTTCAGAGTTCTTAAGAATGAATTCTAGTGTTTCAAGGTGATGTTCTTATCATCACCAAAGCTGATTGATTCTCATCAATTTAGCTTTTGAATGTAATGTCCTGCTGAAGCTTGGCTAGCCATGTCTAATTTCTTTAGACTAAAGCTTTAGACTAACATTTCATGATTCCTGGAATTCTCATTAAGAATATTGATATCCTTATTTTCCTTTTTCACTCAATTTTCAAAAAAATCCAAAAAAATTATAAAATCTTAAAACCAAAAATATTTTTTTGTTTCTTGTTGAGTCTAGTGTCTCATTTTAAGTTTGGTGTCAATTGCATGTTTCTATTCTTCTTGCATTTTTTTTCGAATTCAATCATGTGTCTTCATTAATCTTCAAGTTGTTCTTGATGATTTCCTTGCTCTGATCTTTAAATTCTCTTGTCTTGAGTGTTTTGTTGTTTCTCATATGCATTCTCAATTTGTTAGTGTCAGTAGTATACAAACTTCTAAGTTTGGTGTCTTGCATGCATTGTTTATTTGATCGTAGTTTCATTTTGATTATTCCTCATTATTAAAAATCCAAAAAAAATTTTTATTTGTGTCTTTTCAAGTCAATAATATAGAGAATTGAAGATTCAGAACATATAGCAGAGGAATTACACAGAAAAAGCTAGGCATTCAAAACGCCCAGTGAGGAAGGAAAACTGGCGTTTAAACGCCAGCCAGGGTACTTGGCTGGGCGTTTAACGCCCAAAAGGGTAGCATTTTGGGCGTTAAACGCCAGAATGTATACCATTCTGGGCGTTTAACGCCAGGATGGCACAAGAGGGAAGATTTTGTTTTTAATTCAAATTTTTTTTAAGTTTTCATAATTTTTCAAAATCAAATCTTTTTCAAACCATATCTTTTCAATCATATATTTTCAAAATCAATTTCTTTCCATTTTCAAAAATACTTGCTAAGGATTAATGATTTGATTCAACATTTCAATTATGTTGCGTTTTCTGTTGAGAAAGGTTTAATGTCTGAATCATATCTTTTAAATTTCTTGTTAGCCAAGTCATTAATTTTCAAAATCAAATATTTTTAAATTGTTTTTCAATCATATCTTTTTAAAACCATAACTTTTCAATCATATCTTATTAATCACATCTTTTTCAAAATGTTTTTAAAATCTTTTTAATTTATTTTTGAAAATTTCTTCCCCTCTTCTAACATCCTTCTATTTATGGACTAACACTCCTCCTCAATGCAAAATTCGAATTCTATCTTTCTAGATAAGTTCGAATTCTTCTTCTACCCTCTCCTTCTTCTTTTCCTCTGACACCTCAAGGAATCTCTATATTGTGGCATAGAGGATTCCATACTTTCTTGTTCTCTTCTCTTTCATATGAGCAGAAGCAAAGACAAAAGCATTCTTGTTGAGGTTGACCCTGAACCTGAATGGACCTTGAAGCGAAAGCTAAGAGAAGCTAAAGCACAACTCTCTGTAGAGGACCTAACAGAAATCTTCAAAGAAGAAGACATGGCAGCCGAAAACAACAACAATGCCAACAATGCAAGGGAGGTGCTGGGTGACTTTACTGCACCTACTCCTGACTTCTATGGGAAAAGCATCTCTATCCCTGCCATTGGAGCAAACAACTTTGAGCTTAAGCCTCAATTAGTTTCTCTAATGCAACAAAATTGCAAGTTCCATGGACTTCCATTGGAAGATCCTCATCAGTTTTTAGCTGAGTTCTTGCAAATCTGTGACACTGTCAAGACTAATGGGGTTGACCCTGAGGTCTACAGACTTATGCTATTCCCTTTTGCTGTAAGAGACAGAGCTAGGATATGGTTGGACTCAAAACCTAAAGAAAGCCTGAACTCTTGGGAAAAGCTAGTCAATGCCTTCTTGGAAAAGTTCTTTCCACCTCAAAAATTGAGTAAGCTTAGAGTGGAAGTCCAAACCTTCAGACAGAAGGAAGGTGAATCCCTTTATGAAGCTTGGGAAAGATACAAACAATTGATCAGAAAGTGTCCTTCTGACATGCTTTCTGAATGGAGCATCATAGGTATCTTCTATGATGGTCTGTCTGAACTGTCCAAGATGTCATTGGATAGCTCTGCTGGAGGATCTCTTCATCTGAAGAAGACGCCCGCAGAAGCTCAAGAACTCATTGAAATGGTTGCAAATAACTAATTCATGTACACTTCTGAAAGGAATCCTGTGAACAATGGGACGAATCAGAAGAAAGGAGTTCTTGAGATTGATACTTTGAATGCCATACTGGCTCAGAACAAAATATTGACTCAGCAAGTCAATATGATTTCTCAAAGTCTGTCTAGAATGTAAGCTGCACCAGGCAGTACTAAGGACGCTTCATCTGAAAAAGAAGCTTATGATCCTGAGAACCCTTCAATGGAAGAGGTGAATTACATGGGAGAACCCTATGGAAACACCTATAATCCTTCATGGAGAAATCATCCAAATCTCTCATGGAAGGATCAACAGAGACCTCAACAAGGTTTCAACAACAATAATGGTGGAAGAAACAGGTTTAGCAATGGCAAGCCTTTTCCATCATCTTCTCAGCAACAGACAGAGAATTCTAAGCAGAGCCACTCTGACTTAGCAACCATGGTCTCTGATCTAATCAAAACCACTCAAAGTTTCATGACTGAAACAAGGTCCTCCATTAGAAACTTGGAGGCACAAATGGGACAGCTGAGCAAGAAAATTACTGAACTCCCTCCCAATACTCTTCCAAGCAATACAGAAGAGAATCCAAAAGGAGAGTGCAAGGTCATCAACATGGCCAAAATTGGAGAGGAGGAAGAGGCAGTGATCGCCACTGAGGAAGACCTCAATGGACGTCCACTGGCCTCCAATGAGTTCCCTAATGAGGAACCGTGGGAATCTGAGGCTCACACTGAGACCATAGAGATTCCATTGGATTTACTTCTGCCATTCATGAGCTCTGATGAGTATTCTTCCTTAGAAGAGGACAAAGATGTCACTGAAGAGCAAGTTGCTAAGTACCTTGGAGCAATCATGAAGCTAAATGACAAGTTATTTGGTAATGAGACTTGGGAGGATGAACCCCCTTTGCTCACCAAAGAACTGGATGACTTGACTAGGCAGAGATTACCTCAAAAGAGACAGGACCCTGGGAAGTTCGCAATACCTTGTACCATAGGCACCATGACCTTTGAGAAGGCTCTGTGTGACCTAGGGTCAAGCATAAACCTCATGCCTCTCTCTGTAATGGAGAAGCTAGGGATCTTTGAGGTGCAAGCTACAAGAATCTCACTAGAGATGGTAGACAATTCAAGAAAACAAGCTTATGGACTTGTAGAGGATGTTCTGGTAAAGGTTGAAGACCATTACATCCCTGCTGATTTCATAGTCCTAGAGACTGGAAAGTGCATGGATGAATCCATCATCCTTGGCAGACCCTTCCTAGCCATAGCAAAGGCTGTGATTGATGTTGACATAGGAGAAATGATCATTCAAGTGAATGAAGAATCCTTTGTGTTTAAGGCTCAAGGATATCCCTCGGTTACCATGGAGAGGAAGCATGAAGAGCTTCTCTCAAAACAGAGTCAAACAGAGCCCCCACAGTCAAACTCTAAGTTTGGTGTTGGGAGGCCACAACCAACTTCTAAGTTTGGTGTTGAACCCCCACATTCAAACTTTAAGTTTGGTGTTGGGAGGTTCCAACATTGCTCTGAGTATCTTTGAGGCTCCATGAGAGCCCACTGTCAAGCTACTGACATTAAAGAAGCGCTTGTTGGGAGGCAACACAATGTTATATTTATCTATTTTCCATTGTTATTTTATGTTTTCTATAGGTTGATGATCATGTGAAGTCACAAAATCAATTGAAAAAGCAAAAACAGAATGAAAAACAGAAAGAAAAATAGCCCACCCTGGAGGAAAACTTGCTGGCGTTTAAACGCCAGTAAAGACAGCAAAATGGGCATTTAACGCCCAGTCTGGCACCATTCTGGGCGTTTAACGCCAGAAAGGGGCACCAGACTGGCGTTTAATGCCCGGAATGAGCACCAAGCTGGCGTTAAACACCAGAAATGGGCACCAGCCCGGCGTTTAACGCCAGGATTGGCAGAAGAAGCATTTTTGCTCGCCACTTGGTGCAGGGATGAATTATCCTTAAAACCTCAGGATCTGTGGACCCCACAGGATCCCCACCTACCCCACCACTCTCTCTCTTTCTCACCCATTCACTAATCACCTCAATACCTCTTCCCCAAAAACCCCTCACCTATCAAATCCCACAATTCTCTTCACCACTCACATCCATCCTTCATAAAACCCCACCTACCTTACCATTCAAATTCAAACCACTTTCCCTCCCAAACCCACCCACAATGCCCCCTCCATCTCCTCCATTTTCTTCTTCTTCTACTCCTTTCTTTCTTCTTTTGCTCGAGGACGAGCAAACCTTCTAAGTTTGGTATGGTAAAAGCGTTACTTTTTGTTTTTCCATAACCATTTATGGCACCTATGGCCGGAGAAACCTCTAGAAAGAGGAAAGGGAAGGCAAAAGCTTCCACCTCCGAGTCATGGGAGATGGAGAGATTCATCTCAAGGGTGCATCAAGACCACTTCTATGAAGTTGTGGCCAAGAAGAAGGTGATTCCTGAGGTCCCTTTCAAACTCAAAAAGGGTCAACTTTGATCAAAGGTTAGACCAAGTCCTCATAGACATTTGTGAAGAGGGCGCTCAATGGAAGAGAGATTCAAGAGGGAAGCAAGTTCAACTGAGAAGGCATGACCTCAAACCCGTGGCTAGGGGATGGTTGGATTTTATCCAACGCTCAATCATTCCCACTAGCAACCGATCCGAAGTTACTATAGACCGGGCTATCATGATTCATAGCATCATGATTGGAGAGGAAGTAGAAGTTCATGAGGTTATAGCACAAGAACTCTATAAGGTGGCGGACAAGTCCTCTACCTTGGCAAGGTTAGCCTTCCCTCATCTCATTTGTCACCTCTGTTATTCAGTTGGAATTAACATAGAGGGAGACATCCTCATTGATGAGGACAAGCCCATCACTAAAAAAGGATGGAGCAAACAAGAGATCCCACTTATCATGAAATCCCTGAGATGCCTCAAGGGATGCACTTTCCTCCACAAAACTACTGGGATCAAATCAACACCTCCCTAGGAGAATTGAGTTCCAACATGGGACAACTAAAGGTGGAGCACCAAGAACATTCCATCCTCCTCCATGAAATTAGAGAAGATCAAAAAATCATGAGAGAGGAGCAACAGAGGCAAGGAAAAGACATTGAGGAGCTCAAACACTCTATAAGATCTTCAAGAGGAAGAACAAGCCGCCATCACTAAGGTGGACCCGTTCTTTAATCTCCTTGTTCTTTATTTTTCTGTTTTTCGAATTTTCATGCTTATGTTTATCTATGTTTGTGTCTTATGATCATTAGTGTCTTAGTGTCAATGCCTTAAAGATATGAATGTCCTATGAATCCATCACCTTTCTTAAATGAAAAATGTTCTTAATTGAAAAAGAGAAGAATTGCATGAATTTTGAATTTTATAACAGATTAATTATTTTGATGTGGTGGCAATACTTTGACTTCTGAATGTATGCTTGAACAGTGCATATGTCTTTTGAATTTGTTGTTCATGAATGTTGGCTCTTGAAAGAATGATGAAAAAAGGAGACATGTTACTGAGGATCTGAAAAATCCTAAAAATGATTCTTGAAGCAAGAAAAAGCAGTGACTTGAAAAAAAAAGAAAAAAAAGAGAAAAAAAAACGAAAAAAATAATAATAAAGTCGTGATCCAAGGCAAAAAGAGTGTGCTTAAGAACCCTGGACATCTCTAATTGGGGACTCTAGCAAAGCTGAGTCACAATCTGAAAAGGTTCACCCAATTATATGTCTGTGGCATGTATGTATCCGGTGGTAATACTGGAAGACAGAGTGCTTTGGGCCACGACCAAGACTCATAAAGTAGCTGTGTTCAAGAATCATCATACTTAACTAGGAGAGTCAATAACACTATCTGGATTTTGAGTTCCTATAGAAGCCAATCATTCTGAATTTCAAAGGATAGAGTGAGATGCCAAAACTGTTCAGAGGCAAAAAGCTAAAAGCCCTGCTCATCTAATTAATACTGATCTTCATAGATGATTTTGGAATTCATTGCATATTCTCTTCTCTTTATCTTATTTGATTTTCAGTTGCTTGGGGACAAGCAACAATTTAAGTTTGGTGTTGTGATGAGCGGATAATTTATACGCTTTTTGGCATTGTTTTTAGTATGTTTTTAGTATGTTTTAGTTAGTTTTTATTATATTTTTATTAGTTTTTAGTTAAAATTCACTTTTCTGGACTTTACTATGAGTTTGTGTGTTTTTCTGTTATTTCAGGTATTTTCTGGTTGAAATTGAGGGAACTGAGCAAAAATCTGATTCAGAGGCTGAAAAGGACTCCAGATGCTGTTGGATTCTGAACTCCCTGCACTCAAAGTGGATTTTCTGGAGCTACAGAAGCCCAATTGGCACGCTCTCAATTGCGTTAGAAAGTAGACATCCTGTGCTTTCCAACAATTTATAATAGTCCATACTTTGTTTGAGATTTGATGGCCCAAACAGGCGTTCCAAGTCAGCTCAAGAATTCTGGCGTAAAACGCCGGAACTGGCACAAGAATGGGAGTTAAACGCCCAAACTGGCACAAAAGCTGGCGTTTAACTCCAAGAAAAGTCTCTACACATGAAAGCTTCAATGCTCAGCACAAGCACACACCTAGTGGGCCCGGAAGTGGATTTTTATGTCATTTACTCATCTTTGTAAACCCTAAGCTACTAGTTCTCTACAAATAGGACCTTTTGCTATTGTATTTGACATCTTTTGATCACTTTAGATCTTAGGATCATCTTTGGACGTCGAGTTCTTAGATTATGGGGGCTGGCCTCACGGTCATGCCTAGACCTTGTTCTTATGTATTTTCAACGGTGGAGTTTCTACACACCATAGATTAAGGTGTGGAGCTCTGCTGTACCTCGAGTATCAATGCAATTACTATTGTTCTTCTATTCAATTCGGCTTATTCTTGTTCTCAGATATCACTTGTTCCTCAACTTGATGAATGTGATGATCCGTGACACTCATCATCATTCTCACCTATGAACGCGTGCCTGACAACCACCTCTGTTCTACCTTAGATTGAGCGGATATCTCTTGGATCCCTTAATCGGAATCTTCGTGGTATAAGCTAGAATTGATGGCGGCATTCAAGAGAATCCGGAAGGTCTAAACCTTGTCTGTGGTATTCTGAGTAGGATTCAAGGATTGAATGACTGTGACGAGCTTCAAACTTCTGAAGGCTGGGCATTAGTGACAGACACAAAAGAATCACTGGATTCTATTCCAACCTGATTGAGAACCGACAGATGATTAGCCGTGCTGTGACAGAGCGCGTTGAACATTTTCACTGAGAGGACGGGACTGTAGCCACTGACAACGGTGATGCCCAATATACAGCTTGCCATAGAAAGGAGTAAGAAGGATTGGATGAAGACAGTAAGAAAGTAGAGAGACGGAAGGGACAAAGCATCTCCATACGCTTATCTGAAATTCTCACCAATGAATTACATAAGTATCTCTATCTTTATTTTATGTCTTATTCATCTTTTAGTTATCAATCCTCCATAACCCTTTGAATCCGCCTGACTGAGATTTACAAGATGACCATAGCTTGCTTCATACTAACAATCTCCGTGGGATCGACCCTTACTCGCGTAAGGTTTATTACTTGGACAACCCAGTGCACTTGCTAGTTAGTTGTGCGAAGTTGTGATAAAGAGTTGAGATTGCAATTGAGCGTACCATGTTGATGGCGCCATTGATGATCACAATTTCGTGCACCAATTCTCTTAGTTAAGTTCTTTTTTATTCTTGAACACAGCTTCTTTAGAGTCTTGGCCGTGACCCTAAGCACTTTGTTTTTCAGTATTACCACCGGATACATAAACGCCATAAACACTTAACTAGGTGAACCCTTTCGGATTGTGATTCAGCTTTGCTAGAATCCCCAGCCAGTGGTGTACAGAGCTCTTAAGCACACTCTTTGCTTTGGATCACGACTTTAACTACTCAGTCTCAAATTTTTCACTTGACACATTCACACCCCAAGCATATAGTTAGGGAAGCAGCTCATTTGAACTGCCTAGGCTAAGATATTTCTTTTAAGCCCTCCTAACCATTGATGCTCAAAGCCTTGGATCCTTGCTCTTGCCTTTTGGTTTAAAGAGCTATTGGCTTTTTCTGCTTTTTATTTCCTTTTTTCTGCTTACTTTTTTTTCGCATTTTATTTTTTTCTTTTATTGCTTTTTTGCTACTTTTTCTTGCTTCAAGAATCAATTTTAGGATTTTTAAGATCACCAATAATACTTCACTTTCATCATCATTCTTTCAAGAGCCAATATTCTTTAACTCCAACATCAAATATGCACTATTCATTCATGAATTCAGAAATAAAAGCAATGCCACCACATCAAATAATTGAACTATTCTTAATATCTAACTCAAAATTCATGTACCTTGCTTTTCTTTTTTAATTAAAATTTTCTTTTAAGAAAGGTGAAAGATGCATGGAATATTTCATAGCTTTAAGACATAAAATAAGGATGATCATGCACTAGAAACAGACAATAAGATAAAATACATGGAAAAAAGAAAAAATAGCATAGGCAACAGAGGATTAAGGGAACGAATCTACCTTAGTGATGGCGGCTACTACTCCTTCTGGAGGATCCAATGGAGTGCTTGATTTCCTCTATGTCACGCCCTTGTCTCTGTTGTTCTTTCCTCATATCACTTTGGTCTTCCCTCATGGCCCTTTGATCTTCTCTTATTTCATGGAGGATGGTGGAATGCTCTTGATGTCCCATCCTCAACTTATCCATGCTGGAGCTCAATTCTCTAAGAGAAGTTTGCAATTGGTCATAATAGCCTTGGGGAGGAAAATTCATCCCTTGAGGCATCTCAGAGATTTCTTGTTGAGGCTGCTTCACATGCTCTTATTGAGGTGCATGTGTATGCTCTCTTGTTTGCTCCATCCTTCTTTTAGTGATCGGCTTGTCTTCCTCAATGGGGATGTCTCCTTTTATGACAATTCCAGCTGAATTGCATAGATGACAGATAAGGTGGGGAAATGCCAACCTTGCCAAGGTGGAAGGCTTTTCAGTTTTCTTGTACAACTCTTGAGGTATGACCTCATGTACCTCCACCTCACTCCCAATCATGATGCAATGAATCATGATGGCTCTGCCAATGGTCACTTCTGACCAATTGCTAGTAGGGATAATAGAGCATTGGATGAATTCTAACTATCCTCTAGCTACGGCCTTGAAGTCAAGCCTTCTCAATTGGATAGGCTTGCCTTGAGCATCCCTCTTCAATTGAGCTCTTTCCACACAAATGTCTGAAAGGACTTGGTCCAGCCTCTAATCAAAATTGACTCTTCTAGTGTAGGGATGTGGGTCTCCTTGCATCATTGGCAAATGGAGCGCCAACCTTACACTTTCTCTGCTGAAATCCAAGGGTCACCCTCGGACCATGGTGCTCCAATTTTTGGGACAACACTTGTATCATGGTTTTTCGTGACCCATACATTGGCATAGAACTCTTGTACCATCAAGATTCCAACTTCTGGAATAGGATTGGTTAGGACTTCCCAATCTCTCCTCCGGATTTCTCGTCGGATCTCTGGGTACATATTCTTTTTTAGCCTAAAGGGGACTTCAGGAATCACCCTCTTCTTTGCCACTACTTCATAAAAGTGGTTTTGATGAGCTTTGGTGATGAATTTCTCTATCTCCCAAGGTTTGCAGGTGGAAACAACTGCTTTTTCTTTCCTCTTTCTAGAGGATTCTCTGACTTTGGGTGCCGTAAGTGTGAATGGAAAGAAAAAAAAGGCTTTTCCAACACCGAACTTAAAAGCTTTGCTCGTCCTCGAGTAAAATAAGAAGAAAAGAGTATAAGAAAAAGAGAATAGAGGACATGGAGGGAGAGAGGATTCGGCCAAGTGGGGCTTTAGTGTATGAATGGTGTGTGTATTGATGAGCGGATAATTTATACGCTTTTTGGCATTGTTTTTAGTATGTTTTTAGTATCTTCTAGTTAGTTTTTAGTATATTTTTATTAGTTTTTAGTTAAAATTCACTTTTCTGGACTTTACTATGAGTTTGTGTGTTTTTCTGTGATTTCAGGTATTTTCTGACTGAAATTGAAGGTTCTGAGCAAAAATCTGATTCAGAGACTGAAAAGGACTGCAGATGCTGTTGGATTCTGACCTCCCTGCACTCGAAGTGGATTTTCTGGAGCTACAGAAGCCCAATTGGCGCGCTCTCAACGGCGTTGGAAAGTAGACATCCTGGGCTTTCCAGCAATATATGATACTCCATACTTTGCCCAAGATTTGATGGCCCAAACCGGCGCTCAAAGTCACCCTCAGAAATTCCAGCGTTTAACGCCGGAACTGGCATAAAACTTGGAGTTAAACGCCCAAACTGGCATGAAAGCTGGCGTTTAACTCCAGAAAAGGTCTCTACACGAAAATGCTTCAATGCTCAGCCCAAGCACACACCAAGTGGACCTGGAAGTGGATTTTTCTGTCATTTACTCATTTCTGTAAACCTTAGGATACTAGTTCACTATTAATAGGATCTTTTGACATTGTATCAGGACCTCATGACATTTTACACGTTTCATTGTATACATTCCACGGCATGAGTCTCTAAACCCCATGGTTGGGGGTGAGGAGCTCTGCTGTGTCTTGATGGATTAATGCAATTACTACTGTTTCTTATTCAATCATGCTTGCTTCCATTCTAAGATATCACTTGTTCTTAACCCGGATGAGTGTGATGATTCGTGACACTCATCATATTCTCAACTATGAACGTGTGCCTGACAACCACCTCCGTTCTATCTTAGATTAAGTAGATATCTCTTGGATTCCTTAACCAGAATCTTCGTGGTATAAGCTAGAACTGATGGCGGCATTCAAGAGAATCCGGAAGGTCTAAACCTTGTCTGTGGTATTCTGAGTAGGATTCAATGACTGAATGACTGTGACGTGCTTCAAACTCCTAGCAGGCGGGGCGTTAGTGACAGACGCAAAAGGATCGATGGATTCTATTCTGGCCTGACCGAGAACCGACAGCTGAATTCCGCTATGCTGTGACAGAGCATATGCAATCGTTTTCACTGAGAGGATGGGAGGTAGCCACTGACAACGGTGAAACCCTACATACAGCTTGCCATGGAAGGAGCCTTGCGTGTTTGATGATGAAGACAGTAGGAAAGCAGAGATTCAGAAGATGGAGCATCTCCAAAACCTCAACCTATTCTCCATTACTGCTGAACAAGTACCAATTTCATGTTCTATTGCTTTTCACAATCAATCCTGATAATTTCTGATATCCTGACTAAGATTTACAAGATAAACATAGCTTGCTTCAAGCCGACAATCTCCGTGGGATCGACCCTTGCTCACGCAAGGTATTACTTGGACGACCCAGTGCACTTGCTGGTTAGTTGTGCGGGATTGCAAAAGTGTTATTGCAATTTCGTGCACCAAGTTTTTGGCGCCGTTGCCGGGGATTGTTCGAGTTTGGACAACTGACGGCTTATCTTGTTGCTTAGATTAGGACTGTTTTATTTTTGTTGGTTTAGAGTCTTTTAGTTGAGTCTAGTTTCATATTTTAAGTTTGGTGTCAATTGCATGCTTTTGTTTTTCTTTTAATTTTCGAATTTGCATCTCTTAGTCTCTTTTTGATTCATAAAAATTCTAAGTTTGGTGTCCTCTTTGTGTTTTTCTTTTTTTAAAATTTTCGAAAATTAGTGTTTGATTTTCCAAAAATTTTAAGTTTGGTGTCTTTTTGTTGTTTTTCTCTTTCCTCTTTTCAAAAATCAAATCTTTTTCATAAAAATTTTTCAATCATATCTTTTTAATTGCTGTTTTCAAAATCTTTTTAATTAACTAATTGATTCAGTTCCCAATTTGCTTTGATTTTATTTTCTTTTTTTTTATTTTCGAAATTTTTATTTTAATTTCCTTTTGTTTTATTTTATTTTTTCGGTTAATTCAAAAAAAAAAAAAAACAAACAAAATTTATCTCCTTGCAATCATTATCATTTCCCTTTTGTCCATTATGGACTCAAGTGGAATTAATCAGTCCAAGAGGACTCTGGGGTCATATGCTAACCCCATCACAGCTGCATATGGGAGTAGCATCTGTACACCTCCCATCAAAGCAAGCAGCTTTGAGCTAAATCCTCAACTCATTATCATAGTGCAGCAAAATTGCCAGTATTCCGGTCTTCCACAGGAAGAACCTACTGAGTTTCTGGCACAGTTCTTACAAATTGCTGACACAGTACATGATAAAGAGGTAGATCAGGATGTCTACAGGCTATTACTGTTTCCATTTGCTGTAAAAGATCAAGCTAAAAGGTGGTTGAATAACTAACCTACAGCAAGCATAAAGACATGGAAACAGCTGTCAGACAAATTCCTGAATCATTTTTACCCTCCAAAGAGGATGACACAGCTAAGGCTGGACATCCAAGGCTTTAAACAAGAGGATAATGAATCCCTTTACAATGCCTGGGAGAGGTACAGAGGTATGCTTAGAAAATGCCCCTCTGAAATGTTTTCAGAGTGGGTACAGTTAGACATCTTCTACTATGGGCTCACAGAAAAAGCTCAGATGTCTTTAGATCACTCAGCTGGTGGATCCATACACATGAGGAAGACAATTGAAGAAGCTCAAGAGCTTATAGACACTGTTGCTAGAAACCAGTACTTATATTCTAGCAATGAGTTCGTTCCAAAGGAGGAAGTCATGGCATTAGTCACTGACCCTAATCCTCAAGAACAGATGAATAAGCTTAATCAACAATTGCTCCTGATGACTGAACAGTTAGCAGAATTTAAAGAAATGCTCCATGATACTAAGGTTGCTAACAAGAGCATAGAACTGCAGTTGAATCAAGCAAAACAGCAAATATCTAAACAAATAATAGAGGAATGTCAAGCAGTTCAACTGAGGAGTGGGAAGACACTGAACACCACTGCTCAAAAGAGCAAAAAGCCAAACAAGGAACAATTGACAGAGGATAACCAAACCACTGTTCAAAATCCCTCTGAGGACAGTAAGAGCCCAGAGAGGAATGTTATTGGCGTTCAAACGCCAGAAAGGGAAGGAAAGCTGGCGTTAAACGCCCATTCCTTGCCCAGTTCTGGCGTTCAAACGCCAGAAAAGGGGAAAAGTTGGCGTTAAACGCCCATTTTCCACCCAATCCTGGCGTTTGTACGCCAAGGGAAGATCAGACACCTGAGAGTGCTGACAGTAATCCCCCTAACAAGGCTTCTTCAACCCCTTCTGTAAGGAATAAACCTGCAGCATCTAAGGTTGAAGAATATCAAGCCAAGATGCCTTATCCTCAGAAACTCCGCAAGGCGGAACAGGATAAGCAATTTGCCCGCTTTGCAGACTATCTAAGGACTCTTGAAATAAAGATTCCGTTTGCAGAGGCACTTGAGCAAATACCTTCTTATGCTAAGTTCATGAAAGAGATCTTAAGTCATAAGAAGGATTGGAGAGAAACTGAAAAAGTGTTTCTCACTGAAGAATGCAGTGCAGTCATTCTAAAAAGCTTACCAGAAAAGCTTCAAGATCCTGGAAGCTTTATGATACCATGCACATTAGAGGGCGCTTGCACCAAGACAGCCCTATGTGATCTTGGAGCAAGCATCAATCTAATACCTGCATCCACTATCAGAAAGCTTGGGTTGGCTGGAGAAGTTAAACCAACCAGGATATGCCTCCAACTTGCCGATGGCTCCATTAAACACCCATCAGGCATAATAGAGGACATGATTGTCAAGGTTGGGCCCTTTGCCTTTCCAACTGACTTTGTGGTGCTGGAAATGGAGGAGCACAAGAGTGCAACTCTCATTCTAGGAAGACCTTTCCTAGCAACTGGACGAACTCTCATTGATGTACAAAGAGGGGAAGTAACCCTCAGAGTCAATGAGGATGAGTTCAAGTTGAATGCTGTAAAAGCTATGCAGTATCCAGACACACCAAATGACTGCATGGGCGCTGACATTATTGACTCTTTGGTAGAAGAGATCAATATGGCTGAAAGCCTAGAATCAGAACTTGAGGACATCTTCAAAGATGCTCAACCTGATCAAGAAGAACTAGAGGAAGCAAAGGAATTTTCGAAAATTCCTCAGGAGGAGGATAAACCTCCCAAACCTGAACTCAAACCTCTACCACCATCCCTGAAGTACGCATTTCTGGGAGAGGGTGACACTTTTCCAGTAATTATAAGCTCTGCTTTAAATCCACAGGAAGAGGAAGCACTGATTCAAGTGCTAAGGACACACAAGACAGCTCTTGGGTGGTCCATAAGTGATCTTAAGGGCATTAGCCCAGCTAGATGCATGCACAAGATCCTGTTAGAGGATAATGCCAAACCAGTGGTGCAACCACAGAGGAGGCTAAATCCAACCATGAAGGAGGTGGTGCAGAAAGAGGTCACTAAATTACTAGAGGCTGGGATTATTTATCCTATTTCTGATAGCCCCTGGGTGAGCCCTGTCCAAGTTGTCCCCAAAAAGGGAGGCATGACAGTGGTTCATAATGAAAAAAATGAACTGGTTCCTACAAGAACAGTCACAGGGTGGCGCATGTGTATTGACTACAGAAGGCTCAATACAGCCACCAGAAAGGATCATTTTCCTTTACCATTCATAGACCAAATGCTAGAAAGACTAGCTGGTCATGATTACTACTGCTTTTTGGATGGCTATTCAGGTTACAACCAAATTGCAGTAGATCCTCAAGACCAAGAGAAAACAGCATTTACTTGCCCTTCTGGCGTGTTTGCCTACAGAAGGATGCCTTTTGGTCTGTGCAATGCACCTGCTACCTTTCAAAGGTGCATGCTCTCTATCTTCTCAGATATGGTAGAGAAATTTCTGGAAGTCTTCATGGATGACTTCTCAGTATATGGAGACTCATTCAGCTCCTGTCTTAATCACCTAGCACTTGTCCTGAAAAGATGCCAAGAGACTAACCTGGTTTTAAACTGGGAGAAATGTCACTTTATGGTGACTGAGGGAATTGTCCTTGGGCACAAAATTTCAAGCAAGGGAATAGAGGTGGATAAGGCAAAGGTAGAGGTAATTGAAAAATTACCACCACCTGCCAATGTTAAGGCAATCAGAAGCTTTCTGGGGCATGCAGGATTTTATAGAAGGTTTATAAAGGATTTTTCAAAAATTGCAAAACCTTTGAGTAACCTGCTAGCTGCTGACACACCATTTGTGTTTGACACACAGTGTCTGCAGGCGTTTGAGACCCTGAAAGCTAAGCTGGTCACAGCACCAGTCATCTCTGCACCAGATTGGACATTGCCATTTGAATTAATGTGTGATGCCAGTGACCATGCCATTGGTGCAGTGTTGGGACAGAGGCATAACAAACTTCTGCATGTCATTTACTATGCTAGCCGTGTTCTAAATGATGCACAGAAGAATTACACAACCACAGAAAAAGAATTACTTGCAGTGGTTTATGCCATTGACAAGTTTAGATCTTATCTAGTAGGATCCAAGGTGGTTGTGTACACTGACCATGCTGCTCTTAAATACTTACTCACAAAGCAGGATTCAAAACCCAGGCTTATCAGATGGGTGTTGCTTCTGTAAGAGTTTGATATAGAAATAAGAGACAGAAAAGGGACAGAGAACCAAGTAGCTGATCATCTGTCCCGAATAGAACCAGTAGCTGGGGCGTCCCTCCCTTCTACTGAGATCTCTGAGACTTTCCCAGATGAGCAACTCTTTGCCATTCAGGAAGCTCCATGGTTTGCAGATATGGCAAACTATAAAGCTGTGAGGTTCATACCCAAGGAGTACAGCAATGTGCAAAGAAAGAAATTAATTTCAGATGCCAAGTACTACCTCTGGGATGAACCATATCTCTTTAAGAGATGTGCTGACGGAGTGATCCGCAGATGCGTACCCAGAGAAGAAGCACAAAGGATCCTATGGCACTGCCATGGATCACAATATGGAGGACATTTTGGAAGTGAGCGAACAGCCACTAAGGTCCTCCAGTGCGGCTTCTACTGGCCTACTCTCTATAAAGATTCCCGAGAGTTTGTGCGTAACTGTGATAGTTGCCAAAGAGCTGGTAACCTGCCTCACGGATATGCCATGCCTCAACAAGGGATATTAGAGATAGAATTGTTTGATGTATGGGGAATTGACTTCATGGGGCCATTCCCACCATCATACTCAAACACTTACATTCTGGTGGCAGTGGACTATGTATCTAAGTGGGTAGAAGCAATTGCTACACCCACTAATGATACCAAGACCGTACTAAAATTCCTCCAGAAAAACATTTTCAGCAGATTTGGTGTTCCCAGGGTACTAATCAGTGATGGGGGCTCTCATTTCTGCAACAAACAGCTATACTCTGCTATGGTTAGATATGGAATCAGCCATAAAGTGGCAACTCCGTATCATCCACAGACAAATTGGCAAGCTGAAGTCTCTAACAGAGAGATAAAAAGAATCCTAGAACGGACTGTGATAGCCCGAAGAAAGGATTGGGCAAAGAGCTTAGATGATGCTCTGTGGGCATACAGAACAGCATTCAAGACTCCTATAGGAACCTCTCCATACCAACTGGTGTATGGGAAGGCCTGTCATTTGCCTGTGGAACTGGAACATAAAACCTACTGGGCAACCAGATTCCTAAACATGGATGCTCAATTAGCTGGTGAAAAAAGATTGCTCCAGTTAAATGAGCTAGAGGAGTTCAGACTCAATGCCTTTGAAAATGCAAAAATTTATAAGGAAAAGGCAAAGAAGTGGCATGACAAGAAGTTGTCAACCAGAGTCTTTGAGCCAGGACAAAAGGTTCTGCTCTTCAACTCCAGGCTCAAATTGTTCCCAGGAAAACTCAAATCCCGGTGGAGGGGTCCGTATGTGATCACAGAAGTGTCACCATATGGATATGTTGAGCTTCAGGATATTGATTCTGACAGAAAGTTCATTGTTAATGGACAGAGAATCAAGCATTATCTTGAAGGCAATTTTGAGCAGGAGTGCTCAAAACTGAGACTTGAGTAATTCTCAGTGAAGGTCCAGCTAAAGACAGTAAAGAAGCGCTTACTGGGAGGCAACCCAGTAATTAGGAGGTTATATGATTTGTTCTTACAGAGGAAAGTATCAAAAATGAAGGAATTCACAGAGTTACAGAAGGATTCAGCTCAAAAAGCAGAGAAAATGAGCTTACTGGCGAAAAAACGCCAGTAAGGGGCATTTTGGGCGTTAAACGCCAGAATGGGCACCATTCTGGGCGTTTAACGCCAGTAATGGTACCATTTTGGGCGTTAAACGCCAGAATGGGCACCATTCTGGGCGTTTAACGCCAGGTGTGCAGCATCCTGGGCGTTTTGGAAAAACGCCCAGTGACAAAGGAATTCTGGCGTTTAACGCTAGCCAGGGCACCTGGCTGGGCGTTAAACGCCCAAAAGGGGCAACAAATGGGCGTTAAACGCCAGAATGGGTGCCATTCTGGGCGTTTAACGCCAGCAAGGTGGGGGGACCATAATTTTGTTTTCAAATCAAATTTTTTCAAACTTTCCTTTTCTTACCCATACTTTTCTACAAAATCACACTTCAATCATTCATCATTCACTTTCAAATCTTCAAAAATCAAAACCATTCTTCAAATTTATTTCAAATCAATTACAAACATTGTTCAAAAATTTCACCCTTTTCTCAACTTCTTTCCATATCTTTTCAAATCTCTCTCTCTTTTTTCGAAAACTCCCCTCCCCACCTTATAAATACACGTTTAGCTCCCTCATTCCATCACACCATTCGAATTTCCTCTTCCTCCCCCTCTCTTCTCTCTTCTATTTTGCTTGAGGACAAGCAAACCTCTAAGTTTGGTGTGCTTTTCCGTGATCACTAAGCCAAGATTCATCAATATCATGGCTCCTAAGGGAAAACAAACCAATTTAAGAGGAAAGAAAGAGACTAATCCAAAGAATCTTTGGAATCAAGAGAAGTTCTTAACTAAAGAACATGAAGACCATTATCACAAAATAATGGGTCTGAGGACAGTGATCCCGGAAGTTAAATTTGATCTGAAAGAAGATGAGTATCCGGGGATCCAAGAGCAAATTCGAAACAGAGGATGGGAAGTTCTAACCAATCCTGAGACAAAGGTTGGAAGGAACATGGTTCAGGAATTCTACTCAAATCTGTGGCTGGCAGATAAGCAGAGAATGACTGGAACCGCTTACCATACCTATAGAACTATGGTCAGAGGGAAAGTTATGTACTTCCATCTGGACAAAATAAGAGAAATCTTCAAGTTACCTCAACTGCAAGATGATCCTGACTCCTTTAATAGGAGGATGGTGAGAGTAGATAAAGGGTTGGATCAAGTTCTAGAGGACATATGCCTCCCTGGAACTAAGTGGATAACCAATTCTAAGGGTGTCCCAAACCAACTCAAGAGGGGAGACCTCAAACCAATTGCAAGAGGTTGGCTAGACTTTATTGGGCGTTCCATATTGCCCACTAGCAACTGTTCTGAGGTTACCATCAAGAGAGCAGTGATGATTCATTGCATTATGCTTGGAAAAGAAGTTGAGGTTCATCATGTGATTGCTTGTGAGATCTACACAATTGCAAATAAAAATTCCACTGAAGCCAAACTGGCTTATCCAAGCTTGATCTCCTTGCTCTGTAAAGAGGCTGGGGTGAAAATGGGAGTAGATGAATTCATACCCATTGAACATCCAATCACCAAGAAGTCAATGGAAGGACAAGTGCAAGAAAACTCTATCAAAAGGAGGGCGCAGGAGTTCCTCCCTGAATTCCCTGAAATTGGCTACTGGGCCAGCCTAGAAGCATCTATTACCAAGTTGCAAGAAACTATGGAGCAACTGAAGGAAGAACAGCAGAATCAGAACTGCATGCTCTGCAAATTGCTGAAGGAACAAGAGAAGCAGGGGCGTGAACTCCAAGAGATGAAACGCCAAAAGCTCTCCTCTCAAGCTGAGGGGGCATCCACTTCTCAAAATCAAGGTTGTTGAGTCCTAACTCTGTGAAAACCTCTATTATTAGGAGCCTATGTTTTGCGTTTTTTTTGTTTTCTATTTTTAGTTTCATTTTATATTTTGAGTCTTTGTTTTAATTCGCAATTAATAAAATTTAAAGTTTATGCCTTAAAGCTATGAATGTCCTATGAATCCATCACCTCTCTTAAAAGAAAAATGCTTTAATCACAAAAGAACAAGAAGTTCAAGATTTCGAATTTATCTCTGAAACTAGTTGAATTAGTTTGATGTGGTGACAATACTTTTTGTTTTCTGAATGAATGCTTGAACAGTGCATATGCCTTTTGAATTTGTTATTCATGAATGTTAAAATTGTTGGCTCTTGAAAGAATGATGAAAAAAGAAACATGTTATTGAGGATCTGAAAAATCATAAAAATGATTCTTGAAGCAAGAAAAAGCAGTGAATACAAAAAAAAAAAATTTTTTTCGAAAAAAAAAGAAGAAAAGAAAAAGGAAAAGAAAAGAAAGAAAGAAAGAAATAAAGTTGTGATCCAAGGCAATAAGAGTGTGCTTAAGAACCCTGGACACCTCTAATTGGGGGGTTTAGCAAAGCTGAGTCACAATCTAAAAAGGTTCACCCAATTATGTGTCTGTGGCATGTATGTATCCGGTGGTAATACTGGAAGACAGAGTGCTTTGGGCCACGGCCAAGACTCATAAAGTAGCTGTGTTCAAGAATCATCATACTTAACTAAGAGAATCAATAACACTATCTGGATTCTGAGTTCCTAAAGAAGCCAATCATTCTGAATTTCAGACTATAGAGTGAGATGCCAAAACTGTTCAGAGGCAAAAAGCTACTAGTCCCGCTCATCTAGTTGGAACTATGTTTCTTTGATATTTTGGAGTCTATAGTATATTCTCTTCTTTTTATCCTATTTTGATTTTCAGTTGCTTGGGGACAAGCAACAATTTAAGTTTGGTGTTGTGATGAGCGGATAATTTATACGCTTTTTGGCATTGTTTTTAGTATGTTTTTAGTATCTTCTAGTTAGTTTTTAGTATATTTTTATTAGTTTTTATTTAAAATTCACTTTTCTGGACTTTACTATGAGTTTGTGTGTTTTTCTGTGATTTCAGGTATTTTCTGACTGAAATTGAAGGTTCTGAGCAAAAATCTGATTCAGAGACTGAAAAGGACTGCAGATGCTGTTGGATTCTGACCTTCCTGCACTCGAAGTGGATTTTCTGGAGCTACAGAAGCCCAATTGGCGCGCTCTCAACGGCGTTGGAAAGTAGACATCCTGGGCTTTCCAGCAATATATGATAGTCCATACTTTGCCCAAGATTTGATGGCCCAAACCGGCGCTCAAAGTCACCCTCAGAAATTCCAGCGTTTAACGCCGGAACTGGCATAAAACTTGGAGTTAAACGCCCAAACTGGCATGAAAGCTGGCGTTTAACTCCAGAAAAGGTCTCTACACGAAAATGCTTCAATGCTCAGCCCAAGCACACACCAAGTGGACCTGGAAGTGGATTTTTCTGTCATTTACTCATTTCTGTAAACCTTAGGATACTAGTTCACTATTAATAGGATCTTTTGACATTGTATCAGGACCTCATGACATTTTACACGTTTCATTGTATACATTCCACGGCATGAGTCTCTAAACCCCATGGTTGGGGGTGAGGAGCTCTGCTGTGTCTTGATGGATTAATGCAATTACTACTGTTTCTTATTCAATCATGCTTGCTTCCATTCTAAGATATCACTTGTTCTTAACCCGGATGAGTGTGATGATTCGTGACACTCATCATATTCTCAACTATGAACGTGTGCCTGACAACCACCTCCGTTCTATCTTAGATTAAGTAGATATCTCTTGGATTCCTTAACCAGAATCTTCGTGGTATAAGCTAGAACTGATGGCGGCATTCAAGAGAATCCGGAAGGTCTAAACCTTGTCTGTGGTATTCTGAGTAGGATTCAATGACTGAATGACTGTGACGTGCTTCAAACTCCTAGCAGGCGGGGCGTTAGTGACAGACGCAAAAGGATCGATGGATTCTATTCCGGCCTAACCGAGAACCGACAGCTGAATTCCGCTATGCTGTGACAGAGCATATGCAATCGTTTTCACTGAGAGGATGGGAGGTAGCCACTGACAACGGTGAAACCCTACATATAGCTTGCCATGGAAGGAGCCTTGCGTGTTTGATGATGAAGACAGTAGGAAAGCAGAGATTCAGAAGATGGAGCATCTCCAAAACCTCAACCTATTCTCCATTACTGCTGAACAAGTACCAATTTCATGTTCTATTGCTTTTCACAATCAATCTTGATAATTTCTGATATCCTGACTAAGATTTACAAGATAACCATAGCTTGCTTCAAGCCGACAATCTCCGTGGGATCGACCCTTGCTCACGCAAGGTATTACTTGGACGACCCAGTGCACTTGCTGGTTAGTTGTGCGGGATTGCAAAAGTGTTATTGCAATTTCGTGCACCATGTATAAAGGGATGGAAGAGGGGGGTATTTATAAGGGTGTGATAGGGTAGGGTTCGAATGAATGGGTGCAAATTGGGTGGAAAATTTTGAATTTGAAGTGGGTGGGGGTTAATAGGAGTTATGATGGTTTTGGGAAAAGACGTGGATGTGATTGGGTTAGGGTTTATAGGGAAGAGTTTATGGAGATTCTGTAGGACCCACTGATCCTGGGAGGCTACAGAATTTTAATTCCCTGCCCCTTTGTGGGAGTTGAATGCCCAGCTTCTGCTCCTAGTTGGCGTTCAACACCAACTATGTGCTCCTTCCTGGCGTTCAATGCCAGGTCTGTGCCCCTATTGGGGCGTTGAACGCCCAGTCTCTGCACGCCAGCTCATGCTTCCTGGCTGGCATTCAACGCCAACAATGTTGTTCCTCATGGGTGTTGAATGCCCACTCTGGCCCTCTTGTCTGGCGTTCAACGCCAGCAAGGTACTTACTCCAGGGTGTTCTGTTTCCATTTCTGACTGTTTCTATTCTAACTACTGCACATGATCACAAACTTAAACAAATATAAAAATTAAACTAACATAACTTAAATAAACTTAAAGAAAAATAAGAAAACATTAATTGTTGAAGGGTTGCCTCCTAACAAGCGCTTTTTTAATATCACTAGCTTGACGGTTACCTCCTTATGAAGATGGATAGGGGCTCAGAATTTTTCCCCTTACAGTGAACTTCTTGCCTGTGCTCTCATGGATGAGCTCCACATGCTCTAGAGATAGGATTTTGTTCATTGTGTGTGGAATGATTGGATTGTCAGTGAAGACAACTCTCATGCCATGTAAGAGGCCTTCAGTCAGGATTTTCTTATCCCTCTAGCCCTTGGGCACTTTCTTCTTAATGCCATTCCTCTCAGAGCTTGATAATGGTTGCCCTATACTAAACCTAGAATTACTGTATGGGGGCTCTATTGTGCTCTATACTGAGAGGAGTGGTTGAAGCACTTCACATTTGTTTATGGTTCTTCCTTCAACTGAGGTAGAATGAGGTTTATGAACCTTGAACACAAGATAGTCCTCATCTAATTACAGGACTAGTTCTCCTCTGTCTACATCAATTACAGCCTTGGCTGTAGCTAGGAAAGGTATTCCAAGTATCATGGATTCATCCTCTTCCTCCCTAGTATCTAGGATTATAAAATCAGTAGGGACATAAAGGTCTTCAACCTTCACCAAGATATCTTCTACCAGTCCATAAGCCTTTTTCATGGACTTGTCTGCCATCTCTAGTGAGATTTTTGCAGCTTGTACCTCAAAGATTCCCAGCCTCTCCATTACACAGAGTGGCATGAGATTTATGCTTGACCCTATGTCACACAGAACCTTCTTAAAGGTAATGGTGCCTGATGAGAGAACTTTTGCGTGGTCTAGAATTCAAAATAGATTTCCGTTGCAAGTATAGCTTCTAAACCAACAAAAGTCCTTTCATACAAACGTTTTGGTTGTCACAAGTAACAAACCCCTTAAAATTGATAACCGAGTATTTAAACCTCGGGTCGTCTTCTCAAGGAATTGCAGGGAGGTATGTTCTTATTATTGGTTATGAAAAAGTGTGTTTTGGGGTTTTGGATTAAGGTAAAAGGTTAGTTGAATGACAAGTAAAATAAAATAATAATAACTATAAAATAAATCTTTGGCAAGGTACAAGAAATTGGAAGGCTAGACTTAGTTATTCTTATCAATAATAATGAAAGTAGAATCTTAATTCCACTTAGTTAACCTTTTCTAAAGCAAAGAAAAGTCAAGGGACTAATTAGTTTGACCTTCGAATCCTATTTATTTCCTAAGAAAAGATTGGGATTATTGAAGTTCAGTTCAATTAGCAAAGATAACAGTTATCAATTATGTTAAGCTAAGATAACTCCTGAGTTACTGATTTCTTAACCAAGACCAAAAGGATAGAAAGCTAAATTAAAATCATCAATATCTGGAATACATCAAATAACAATACATTCAAAGCAATAAAATCTAACATGGAAAAGTTCATAAGCCAATTGGGCAACATAAACCAAACACAAATAAAGGCTTCAGAGTAAACAAAAATAGAAGAGAAATTAAATAGTAAAAGGAATATTGAACCTGTAATGAAGAAGTTGAAATCCTAATCCTAATCCTAATCCTAAGAGACAGGAGAGAACCTTGACGTTAGGATTTTTGCCAGTAAAGAATTTCATAAAAACAGTCGCGTTGTAGATATAGTCTCTAAACCGACAGAAATCCCTTCGTACAAACGTTTTGGTTGTCACAAGTAACAAACCCCTTTTTAAGATTGATAACCGAGTATTTAAACCTCGGGTCGTCTTCTCAAGGAATTGCAGGGAGGTGTGTTCTTATTATTGGCTATGAAAAAGGTAAAATTGGGGTTTTTGGAATTTGGGCAATGGGCACAAGCATATTTAAATAACAAGTAAAATAAATTAACAGTAAAATAAACTCTTGGCAAAGTATAAAGACTGGAGGTCCTATCCTAATTATCCTTATCAATTATGAAGAGAATTGGATTCTTCTCCCACCTTGTTAACATCTAACTATGAAGGTAAGTTAAGTGGATGAATTAATTCGAATCCCCAAGTCCTAGTCTTTCCTTGAGAAAGGCTATAGTTATTGGAATATGAATTAATGAAATGAAGAAATCCAATTTTCAATCAACAATGGAGCTGATAACTTTAGAGTCACCAATTAATCAACCACAGCCAAGAATGTTAAAAGCTAAATTAAAATCATAAATATCTGGAATACCTTCAATTCATTCAAAGCAGTAAAATCTAACATGAAAGACATTCATAAGCCAATTGGGCAACAGGAAAATCCAAATTATTTATATAAATAAAAGACAGCAGTCATCAATCTGAAATATCTCAGATAACATTAATCAAAAAAATCAATCTAAACATGGGACATTGAAAATAAATAAAAATAAAGAACCTGGGATTGAGAGTCACTCCTAAAACTAAGAGAAGTCCTAAATCCTAATCCTAAGAGAGAGGAGAGAACCTCTCTCACTAAAAACTACATCTAAAAACATGAAAAATGAATTATGAGAGCATTATCAGAGCATCCTCTGAATGGATGCATTCTCCCACTTTATAGCCTCTAATCTGTGTTTTCTGGGCCGAGAACTGAATCAGAAACAGCCCAGAATTCGCTGGTTGCGAATTCAAACACGCTGATTTTTGCCACTACGACGCGGCCGCATGGGGCACGCGGTTGTGTTGCCTAGCATCAGTGCCACTATGGCATATTATATATCAAATCGAAGCCCAAGACATTAGCTTTTCAACGCAACTGGAACCGCATCATTTGGATCTCTGTAGCTCAAGTTATGGTCATTTTAGTGCGAAAGGGTCAGGCTGACAACTTTGCAACTTCTTCAACTTCTTGTATTCCTTCCACTTTTGCATGCTTTCTTTCCATCCTCCAAGCCATTCCTGCCCTATAATATCTGAAAACACTTAACACACATATCAAGGCATCTAATGGTAAAGAGAGGATTAATAATAAGTAAATATAAGATCAAAGAAGCATGTTTTCAATCATAGCACAAAATCAGGAAGGAAAATGTAAAACATGCGATTAGTATGAATAAATGGTTAAAGAGTTGATAAAAACCACTCAATTGAGCACAAGATAAACCATGAAATATGGGTTTATCAACTTCCCCACTTTTAAACATTAGCATGTCCTCATGCTAAGCTCAAGAGAAACTATAAAGAGATGAAGAGGAATGATAGAATGTATGGGATGCAACCTATGAATGCAACTAAATGCAAAATGCTTCTACCTACTTGGTTAAAAGTAAACAATTCTTTTAAGAACATACATGAACTGGATTTTTCTAATTCGAATCATAAAAATGAAGTATAAATAGACGTGCAAGGAGAAAATAGCTCATGAAAGCCGGGAACAAGGAATTGAGCATCGAACCCTCACTGGTATTGTATACACTCTAATCACTCAAGTGTTTAAGGTTCGATTCTCTCAATTCTCTACTAACCTTGCTTTCTAAGGCTTGTTTTTCTTCTACCAATCAACAAAAATTTGATGCACAGATACACATATCAAGAGGTCTTTTAAGGGTTGTAATGGTGTTAGGGTTAAGGTAGGATTGTATTTGGTTAAGTGGACTAAAATCTAAATCCTTAATTAACTTAAACTTTCCCACCTAACTTAAACAATCCATGTAATCATAATACAACATCTAACCATCCATTAACCATGTTTTCCACATATTCATGCATTCTAATTTCAAGTATAACTCATATGCATTGCTTTCATCACTTACTTTGGGGCATTTTGTCCCCTTTCACTTATTTTGCTCTTTTATATATATATATATATATATATATATATATATATATATATATATATATATATATATATATATATATATATATATTTTTTTTTTTTCTCAATGCATATGATTAAATTATTGGATGCATGAATTATGTCCCAAACATTTTTTTCACATTTTTGGAAAATTCTAACATACTCAATTCTCAAACCAAATGTTTCCAAATTCACTTCCCCACACTTAATTCATGAGCACTCTCACTAGTCTAAGCTAATCAAATATTCAAATTAAGAATATTATTATTTTCCGCTTAGAGTTAGTGATGTGCTAAAGTAAAGAATAAAGGGGTATAATAGGCACAACATTGGTTTGCAAGGGATAATAAAAGGTAAGGCCATATGGGTATGTAAGCTCAGTGAAACAAAGGCCTCAATCATGTAAGTGCATGCATACATCAAATAATGGAAATATAGAATTAAGCAAGACAAAGATCACAATTTTAGAGAGAAAAATACACACTAAAACAAAATTTTGGTTGATAAAATGCAACCAATTCAAATAGGCTCAAAATCTCATAGGTTTTGTGTGTTCGAACTCTAAACCATGTTCCAAAATAATATTTCTTCAAACAAGTGTAACATTAAATTTTATTCAAATTAGTGAAATGCTCTAAAAGGTTTCTTGAAAAAGAAAATATTACTTTAACCAAGTGGTAAAATATGCAAAAATAAAACAATTATGCAAATGCAACAACTAATCAACAAAGAGAATTTAAATATTGGTGTTTGAGACAAGAAAGTACTAACCCATGGAGATCGGTATCGACCTCCCCACACTTAAAGATTGCACCGTCCCCGGTGCATGCTGAGATGTGCAGGTGGACGGGTTGTTGCAACTAATGCTTTTCTTCAAGATTGTGCAGATGGACTTGTCTGTCTCCCCATGTAAACGTCTTCCAGTTCTCTTCCGGGTGGCCATCCTGAAAGAAAAAGGGAAGAAAAGTAACCCAGAAATAAAGATAAGAAAATAAATAAAGTATGGGTGGGTTAATGCCAAATGATAAGGGTCTCATTTACATGGAAGCTTCAACATGTACATGAGAAAATAATAGAAGCCATAGCATACCAGTGGTATAAAATTTGTAACATAGGGGAGGAGAGTGGGTAATGGAAGTATCAATACAAGTTCATGCCAATGCAAATGGAGTGCAAGTATCATAAAAGATTGGCATTGGCAGATAATTAATATCATCCCACAGTGTAAAACAAGTTACCAAAATAAATTCAAGAAAAGATGCAACAGTAGAATAAGAATTTTTTTTTAACACCAATGGAAAAATAAAAAAAAAATTCAGAAAAGAAAATAAAAACAATATGCACAAAATTAAGATGCGATGAATGAGATATGCAAATAAATTAAGTAGAATAAAATAAAAGATAATAAGAATGAGAAGGGAAAGAAGTAAAGTAAGAAAGAAAGAAGAAAGAAGAAAAGATAGAAGAAATTAGGATTGGGGAAGAAAAGATAAGATATTTGGCAAATTAGGATAAGCTGTGCGGCGCAAGCGACGCGGACGCGTGGGGCACGCGGTCGCACGACTTGCGCTGTAAGTTAATCGACGCAGTCGCGTCGGTCACGCGGTCGCGTGACTCAATTTATGCTACTGGCGCGAGGGTAGCCTCGCGCTCGCACAACTCTCTGTTCAAAATCTTATTTTGCCAAATTTTGGGTGACGCGATTGCGTGGGTGACGCGATCGCACGAGTGGGCTTTAGAAGAACGTGACGCGGCCGCGTGAGGCACGCGGTCGCGTGAGATGGACTGCGTGTCCAGCGCCAGTCCAGTGCCACTCCAGCACAACTTTCGGCTGTGCACCATTATTACGTCTAAATCCAGGGCACGCGGTCGCGTGGGGCACGCGGTCGCGTGGGGCACGCGGTCGCGTGGGAGGCCATTTTTCCCATATGACGCAGTCGCGTGGGACAATTTGTGCCATTGGCACGCCTCCAGCCACGCTCTCGCGTGACTCTCTATTCGTTTTTTATTTTCTCCCCTCTCCTCGCGACGCGGACGCGTCGCTGATGCGGTCGCGTCGCGTGGCCCCATTTTTTTATATATATATGCAAGTATGCAGTATGCAATGATAATATGAATGTTATGTAAAACTCCAGGTTCAATACAATAAAATAAAATAAAACTCAAAAACAAATAAAACTAAATACAAATGAAAAAGGAACGATCATACCACGATGGGTTGTCTCCCACCTAGCACTTTCGGTTAAAGTCCTTAAGTTGGACGTTGGTTTGAGCTTCTGTTATGGCGGCTTGTGTTTAAATTCATCCAGAAATCTTCACCAATGCTTGGAATGCCAATAGCCTCCGGGGTCCCAAACTAGGCATGTGAAGCTTCTGAGCAGCTTCAAACAGATTTTCAGGCTCCTGGGGTGATGAATATCAGAATATTTTCCAGGATCCCAAACTTTGGTTCCAAATCCGCCTTCGTTTTGATCTATACTTTTCCATTTGGGCGGTTTGGAAATTAGATTCTCACCACGGTGACCAAACGTTCTCCGTGATCCACTCAATTGAGCATGATACCAATCCTTGCAGTTCGAGTTGAAGCGTGGAACCTTATTGAACCTTGTGCACCGGCTCTGAGTACGAGCCATTTCCCTTTTACTCTTAAAGCCGCAAAGAGCTCTAAGCTGGCTGATAAACCCCATTTTTAGGGTTTATCTTGTATTGAATTTAGAGTATTTTGATGACCTTTTCTCGCATTTAGCCTATGAATTAGCATGGTTTTGTTATCTCTCCCGTATTTGTGCTTAAGTGTAAAAACATGCTTTTTAAGCCTTTAATTTGATAATTTTAATTCATCCTTGATTCCATAAGATGCCTTGATGTGTTTGCTAGTAATCTCAGGTTGAAATAGGCTAGGCATGGATCAAAAGAGCAAGGAAGGAAGCATGCAAGTGGAGAGAAGTACAAAAAGCCAAAGAATTGATCTCAGCCAAGCACGCGCACGCGCCCAAGGCGCTCGCGCGCACATTGCGGAATCAGCCAGGGACGCGCACGCGTAACGTGCGCGCACGCGTTGTAGTCCGCACGTATTGCAACACGTGCCTGGCGATTTTGGAGGGTTTCAGCAACCAACTTTGGCGCCGAACTGCATATAAGAACCAAGGATTGAAGGGGATTGACACACATTCACATCCATAGACTCATTTTACATTTTTAGATATTTTTAGTTAGTTACATTTGTGGAGAGAGAGACTCCAACCTCTCTCTAGGATTCATCTTCATTTTCTCAATTCTCAACCATTCCTTGGTGAGATCTATTGCAACTCTCAATTTACTTTGTTCATGTTGTAGATCCTCTTCTCTAATCTCAATTAGTGTTTGTAATTGTTCAACTCTCATAGATCTTAGATTTAACTTTGTTGTTTCGGATTCTATTAATTCATTGAAGATCTCATTTTCATTGTTGTTCATTGTTGATTGTTGTTAATCTCTTGTGTGGAATTACTTTGATTCTAAATCTCTTCTCAATTTTACTATGTCTTTCATCCTTGCTCTCCAAATGTTTGAGAAAATGTCAACTTTAGATATGGAGTAGCATCCCCTCACTTGGCCTAGTGGTTGAGTCATTGGAGACACTTGAATAATGGATGTCAATTGTTGATTAAGAATTGAGAATTGCTAATTGACATAGAGTGCACTAAAGCTAGACTTCCCTAGGGTAAGACTAGGACTTGTGACTCAAGTTAGTTACTTTTACTTGACTTTCCTCTATGATTAGGGGTTAACTAAGTGAAGCAACACTCCTTTGTTATCACAATTGAAGGAAGCTATAGTGATGGAACTTCCAACGTTCAACCTTGGCCAAGGCTTTTAATATTGATTGATTGTTGTTTTCTTTTATTAGCACTTTTATGCCACACTCTTCAAGCCACAAAAGACCACTTAACCAATAGCATGCATCCTTGTAGCATTCCTAGGGAAGAACGACTCGAGAGATTAATACTCTCGATTATAGATTGTAGAATTACTTTGATAATGGATTTTGTGTCGGTTTAGACTATGCTATGATTGGTTACTTGATGATTTCTATACCGGCAGGAATTCATTTATCACTGGCCATCTGTTTCAAGCAAACCATATTCAAGTGGAATGTTGAAGATAAAAGACAAGGATTTTACCCACTTGTAGTTTGTGGTGGGCGGTAACGGCCTTGGGATAGGTGTTTCCAGTGGTTCTGTAAGTTCTACTCCCTTATAATCTTCTGTGAATTCTTCCACTTCAACCATCTCTTGATCAGAGTCTTCAATTTCTCCCTCATCATTGCTCAAGTCATATATTGGAGGTTGAGAAAAATCTACCTCAGCATCATCTTCATGTTCACTCAGGGAAGATTCTTCTGTCTCAGAGAAATCACTTGCGGATGCAAGGTCGTCACTAAGAGAACAGGACTCGTGATCATCATCATCAAGGAAGCCTGTGTCCTGGGTTATTCCGTTCAGTTCTTCATAAGATATTTGCAGTGGAGGTGGTGCAAAATCCTCCTCAGCGTCAATTGTAACATCCTTGACGGAGTTCTCCACAACAACCGACTCTTCTTCTTCTGCAATGACAGCTTTCTCTACTTGTTCTAGTATGAAGTTATGCTCTATGCTGTTCACTGGAGCTTCCAGCGTCTCCTTTGTACTGCGTTCTTCATTGGATTCTCTACATAATGCCATGGGGGTCTGTTAAGGGGCTGAGCGTCTGGAAGATAATTGTTTTAACTTCTCCACTATTGCTTGCTCCAATTGATGAAGGAGTGCAGTACATTGTTTCATTGATTCTTCGAGGCTAACCTGTGATTCTGACCTTGATGGATATGGGTAATGTGTATGGGGGAGTGGTGGTTCTTGGGAGTAATTGGATTGGTATTGGGGCGGATAAGGATCGTATGGTGGTGAATGGCGAAAAGAAGCTTGTGAGTGTGGTGGTTCGAGGTCATGTTGAGAGGATGGTCTATAGGCACAGGGTGGCGCTTGTTGGTAGTTACAAGGTTGTCCACCATATCTTTCAGCTGGGTATGCATTGTAGAATGGTCGTTGTCCATCATATCTTGGAAGGTTTTGTTGCCTAAAGGGTTGATTAGATCCTCTTGACTCCATCCATCCTTGATTGGTCTGACCTTGATGCATATTCCGGCTGTGGTTTCTATTTCCTTCAACAAAGTTAGAACTAAACTCAAAGCGAGAGGGGTGAGAATTCATAATAGCTATCAGGAATAAGGGGGGAAAAGAGAAAACAAATAAACAAGTAAAAGAAAAATATTTTTTTTTGAAAAATATTTACAATAACCAATAATAAAGGACACGTTTGCAATTCCCCGGCAACGGCGCCATTTTGACGTTAGGATTTTTGCCAGTAAGGAATTTCATAAAAACAGTCGCGTTGTAGATATAGTCTCTAAACCGACAGAAATTCCTTCGTACAAACGTTTTGGTTGTCACAAGTAACAAACCCCTTTTTAAAATTGATAACCGAGTATTTAAACCTCGGGTCGTCTTCTGAAGGAACTGCAGGGAGATGTGTTCTTATTATTGGCTATGAAAAAGGTAAAATTGGGGATTTTGGAATTTGGGCAATGGGCACAAGCATATTTAAATAACAAGTAAAATAAATTAACAGTAAAATAAACTCTTGGCAAGGTATAAAGACTGGAGGTCCTATCCTAATTATCCTTATCAATTATGAAGAGAATTGGATTCTTCTCCCACCTTGTTAACCTCTAACTATGAAGGTAAGTTAAGTGGATGAATTAATTCGAATCCCCAAGTCCTAGTCTTTCCTTGGGAAAGGCTAGAGTTATTGGAATATGAATTAATGAAATGAAGAAATCCAATTTTCAATTAACAATGGAGCTAATAACTTTAGAGTCACCAATTAATCAACCACAGCCAAGAATGTTAAAAGCTAAATTAAAATCATAAATATCTGGAATACCTTCAATTCATTCAAAGCAGTAAAATCTAACATGAAAGACGTTCATAAGCCAATTGGGCAACAGGAAAATCCAAATTATTTATATAAATAAAAGACAGCAATCATCAATCTGAAATATCTCAAATAACATTAATCAAGAAAATCAATCTAAACATGAGACATTGAAAATAAATAAAAATAAAGAACTTAGGATTGAGAGTCACTCCTAAAACTAAGAGAAGTCCTAAATCCTAATCCTAAGAGAGAGGAGAGAACCTCTCTCACTAAAAACTACATCTAAAAACATGAAAAGTGAATTATGAGAGCATTATCAGAGCATCCTCTGAATGGATGCATTCCCCCACTTTATAGCCTCTAATCTGTGTTTTCTGGGCTGAGAACTGAATCAGAAACAGCCCAGAATTCGCTGGTTGCGAATTCAAACACGCTGATTTTCGCCACTACCACGCGGCCGCATGGGGCATGCGGTCGCGTCGCCTAGCGTCAGGGCCACCATGGCAAATTATATATCAAATCAAAGCCCCGGACGTTAGCTTTCCAACACAATTCGAACCGCGTCTTTTGGACCTCTGTAGCTCAAGTTATTGTCGTTTTAGTGCGAGAGGGTCAGGCTGACAGCTTTGCAACTTCTTCAACTTCTTGTATTCCTTCCACTTTTGCATGCTTCCTTTCCATCCTCCAAGCCATTCCTGCCCTATAATATCTGAAAACACTTAACACACATATCAAGGCATCTAATGGTAAAGAGAGAATTAATAATAAGTAAATATAAGATTAAAGAAGCATGTTTTCAATCATAGCACAAAATCAGGAAGGAAAATGTAAAACATGCGATTAGTATGAATAAATGGTTAAAGAGTTGATAAAAACCACTCAATTGAGCACAAGATAAACCATGAAATATGGGTTTATCAAACCTCTCTCACTAAAAACTACATCTAAAACTAAAATTATGAATTATGAGAGCATGATCTGAAGTCCCCTTCATTCCTCCACTTTGCAGCCTTTAATCTGTGTTTTCTGGGCTTGAAACTGGGCCGGAAATAGCCCAGGATTCGCTGTTTGTGAAATATGCCACGCTGGTTTTCGCAGATGCGACGCGTCTGCGAGGATGATGCGTTCGCGTCACCTATCTGTATGGCCACTATGGTAAATTATATATCAAATCGAAGTCCCGGACGTTAGCTTTCCAACGCAAGTGGAACCGCGTCATTTGGACCTCTATAGCTCAAGTTATGGTCGTTTTAGTGCGAGAGGGTCAGGCTGACAGCTTTGCAGTTTTTTCAACTTCTTGTATTCCTTCCACTTTTGCATGCTTCCTTTCCATCCTCTAAGCCATTCTTGCCCTATAATCCCTGAAATCACTTAACACACATATCAAGGCATCTAATGGTAATAAGAGATGATTAAATAAAAGCCAAAGAAGCATGTTTTCAATCATAGAACAAATTCTGGGAAGGAATTGTAAAACATGCAAATAGTATGAATAAGTGGGTAAAGAGTTGATAAAATCCACTCAATTAAGCACAAGATAAACCATAAAATAGTGATTTATCAATCTCCCCACACTTAAACAATAGCATGTCCTCATGCTAAGCTCAAGAGAAACTATAAAGATGAAGAGGAATGGTAGGATATATGAAATGCAACCTATCTATATGAATGCAACTACATGCAAAAATGTTTCTACCTACTTGGTTAAAAATAAATAAGTTCTCCAAGACAAACATAAATCAGATTTCACTAATTCAAAGCATATAAAATAAAGACAAGTAAACTTGTAAGAAGATAGCTCATGAAGGCAGGGAACATAGAATCAAGCATTGAACCCTCACAGGAAGTGTATATCACTCTAATCTCTCAAGTGTCTAGGGTCAATCACTCTAATCTTCCCTAGTCATGCTTTCTAAACCTTGTTCTTCATCTAACCAATCAACAAATATTTAGCATACCAATGCAAACATCATGAGGTCTTTTTAGGGTTGTAATGGGACTGAGGTAAAGGTAAGGATATATGTATGGCCAAGTGAGCTTTATAAAGTGAATCCTTGATTAGTCTAAGATCTCACCTAACATATACATACTTTATAAAATTTAAAATTCTTTACCTAGCTACCCAAATTTTTCCACTTTTGTATTACATGCTCATGTATCAAACTTATTTTTGAATTTTGTCCCATGTGCATTGCTTTTTTTTGCATTTGGGGAATTCTTTTGTATCCCATTTATTTAAATACTGAATTTTTTTTTATATGCACATGGTAATTTAATTACTTTGATTTCACATGAGCATGCTTCCCAAAAATTTTTATTTTGAAATATCTTTATTCTTTTCAATTTTCTACCTTGTTTCTATCATCCATGTTCCCATAAAGTTTTTCCACACTTAAACAATTACACAATTTCTATCTTAAGCTAACCAAGGATTCAACTTGAGATTTTTATTTTGTTTTTCTACTTAAGGCTAGTAATGTGGTTATAAAACAAGAGGGGATTTAAAGGCTCAAGAGGGCTAACAAGGGTGATGTAAAGGTAGGCTAATTTGGGAATGGTGAGCTAGAATCAAACAATGGCCTCAATCATATGCAAGCATGTAAATATACTAAATAATGGACATATAGAATGGAACAAAGTAAAGATTGCAATTATAGAGAAGAAAATACACAAGAATAAAATATTATGGTTAAATAATGTAACCATGCGATTAAGCTCAAAATCTCACAGGTTGTGTGTTCTTTGGCTCAAAAATCATGTTCCAAATACAACTTCCAAACAAGTTTAACAAAAATTTTTCAATTTAAATTAGTGAAATATAAAAAAATTTCTTGAAAAAGAAAATATTACTTCAACCAAGTAGTGACTAAATGCATAAAATCAAACAAACATGCAAATGCAACAATTAACAAATTAACATTGGTGTTGAGAAGGGACTAACTAACCTGCGGAGATCGGTATCGACCTCCCTACACTTAAAGATTGCATCGTCCTCGGTGCATGCTGAGATGTGCAGGTGGATGGGGGTTGTAGTTCCTCAGCTAGTGCTCTTTGTGTTCCTTTCCTTGCTGGTGGTTTGGGAGTAGCTTTCTCTCTTTACCCTTCTTGGTGGCCATCCTGAAAGGGAAAAAAGGTAAGTAACAAGTAAAGCTAGGGGATCCAGCAAGGAAGAGAGCGGAAAATGTGGTAATCAATGCACAGTAAAGAAGAATGATGTTAACACATGGTCATGACTACATGTGAAAAGTTCATCAATGGAAATATAGCAAGTGCATGTAATAACAATGAAAAGTTCATATAAAACTAAAAGACTACATCTAAAAACTAAAATTATGAATTATGAGAGCATGATCTGAAGTCTCCTTCATTCCTCCACTTTGCAGCCTTTAATCTGTGTTTTCTGGGCTTGAAACTGGGCCGGAAATAGCCCAGGATTCGCTGTTTGCGAAATATGCCACGCTGATTTTCGCAGATGCGACGCGTCCGCGTGGATGACACATTCGCATCGCCTATCTGTACGGCCACTATGACAAATTATATATCAAATCTAAGCCCCGGACGTTAGCTTTCCAACGCAAGTGGAACCGCGTCATTTGGACCTCTGTAGCTCAAGTTATGGTTGTTTTAGTGCGAGAGGGTCAGGGTGATAGCTTTGCAGTTTCTTCAACTTCTTGTATTCCTTCCACTTTTGCATGCTTCCTTTCCATCCTCTAAGCCATTCTTGCCCTGTAATCCCCGAAATCACTTAACACACATATCAAGGCATCTAATGGTAATAAGAGAGGATTAAATAAAAGCCAAAGAAGCATGTTTTCAATCATAGAACAAATTCTGGGAAGGAATTGTAAAACATGCAAATAGTATGAATAAGTGGGTAAAGAGTTGATAAAATCCACTCAATTAAGCACAAGATAAACCATAAAATAGTGGTTTATCAGTGCCTATGGTGCAAAGAATCAAGAAGCGTCCGGGATCCGGCAGCTTCTGAGGTAGTTTTTGTTGAACCAAGGCATTGAGTTCTTTGGTGAACATTGGAGGTTCTTCCTCCAATGGCTCCGTGCCAAACAACTTGGCATTCAGCTTCATGAGAAGTCCTAGGTACCGAGCAACTTGCTCTTCCCTAGTTTCCTCTTCCTCATCAGAGGAGGAGTACTCTTCAGATTCTATGATCTTCAACCAAGCATTCAAGGGAACTTCAATGGGCTCCTCATGAAACTTGGGTTCTATCAATTCTTCAATAGGAAAGTTCTCAGTGGGCTTAGGGTCGCCAACGACTCCTATTGTGGCATTCAACTCCAGGACTTGTGTCTCTTTGGGCGTTGAACGCCTAGCTTGCATCCCTTTACTGGCACTCAAAGTTCAATGCCAGTGATGGTGCTTCTGTGGGCATTAAACGCCCAGTTAGGTCTTCTTTACTAGCGTTCAACGCTAGTGACGGTATGGTGCGGAAATTTACAACCACAACTAACCGGCAAGTGCACCAAGTCGTACCAAGTAATACCTCAGGTGAGTAAGGGTCGATCCCATGAGAATTGATGGATTAAGCAACAATGATTGAGTGACTAGCTTAGTCAGACAAGCAGAAAATAGTGTTTGAGTGTTCAAAAGCATTAAACAGTAATTCAGAGAATTAGAAAGCAAGCAATAAACTGAGGTAAAAAGAATATGAAGAAGGCAGTTAAAGCTTCAGAGTTATCCATTTTTTGGATTAACTTTTCTTATTAACTATTTTAATCATGCAAGATTCAATTCATGGCAAACTATATGTCACTAGACCTTAATTCCTTAGACCTTTCTAGTCTCTTCTAAAATTCATCAACCGCCAATTCCTTGGTCACTTAATTCCAATTAGAGGGTGAAATTTAATTTCTAGTTTATATGCCACAAAAATCCTAATTACCAAATATAAGAGGATTATATGTCACGTATCCCGTTAAATCCAGATAATTAGAATTTAGGAGAAATTATTTTCAAGCTGTTGTTCAAGTAAAGAGCTTTTCCAAGTTATACAAGAACTCAATTAGAAAGAGGATCATACTTCCGTTCCACTCAAATTCATAAGATAAAGAACGAAAACAATTCTTGAAATATAAATCAAAACATGAATTAAAATAGAAAAATACTAGTATCAATCCATACAATAGACAGAGCTCCTAACCTTAACAGTGGAGGTTTAGTTGCTCATGACTTAGAGAGAAAAACTAGGATTCAGATCAACTGTAAAAAGTGCGGAATGTAAATTGGAATAGATTTCCCTCATGGAATCCCCCCTCCTAGAAGAAAAGTTTATCCTTTTTATATCTAATCCTAATTAATTTAAAAATCTATTTTCTAAGATTAAAATAACATCTTTTCCTATTTTAAAATCAAATTTGAATTTAAATCAGAATTAATTATAGCAATTATCAAGTTTTCAATTGATGGATGAGGACCACTTTCTTCACTGGGTCCACGCCTAACTTGGCAAAGAGTTGCGCCTTACTTGAGTGCCAAAATGGGGCCCAGAAGTCGCCCTCAGTGTTTTCTGTATTTTCTGCACGTGGCGCATGTCACGTGTACGCGTCGATGGCCTTTTTCGCGTGTCACACGCACGCGTCAGGTACGCGCACGCGTCGCTGCACAAATCTCCAAATCACGTGCACGCGTCAGGTACGCGCACGCATCTCTCCTCGCTGATCATCTCCTTTAATTCTTGTGCTCCTTCCATTTGTGCAAGCTTCCTCTCCATCAAATCCGCCAAATGCTAACTAAAATAAACAAAATTGCACGACACTCAAAGTAGCATCCATAGTGGCTAAAAGATAATTAATTCTTGATTAAACTCAACAATTTAAATGCAAATTCACTAGGAAAGATAGGAAAGATGCAAATTCATGGTGCTTTTTTGGGCGTTGAACGCCCAGTAAGGTTTACTGGTGTTCAACGCTAGGAATGGTGCTTCTGTGGGCGTTGAACGCCCATTAAGGTCTTCCTTACTGGCGTTCAACGCCAAGAATGGTTCCTCCTTGGGCGTTGAATACCCAGTAAGGACTTCCTTACTGGCGTTCAACGCCAGAGTATCCCCTTCAGATTTGGCCTCAGCTTCTATAGTGATGGCCTTGCACTCTTCTCTTGGGTTTACTTCAGTGTTACTAGGAAGAGTGTTAGGAGGGTGATGCACCACTATTTCGTGGTATATTTTGTGCGTAATCTAGAGGATATCATCAACTTCCTTCTCACTTACCCACATAAAATGCATGGTTTTGTGTTTCCTTCCTAGTTTTGCCTAATAGTCGAAAACATGCTTCTTAGGCTCTAAATAAGCTATATTTTGATCTCTATTTATTATCGTTTGATGCTGTGATCTGTTGTTAAGTGATTTCAGAGCTTTTAGGGGGGCAAGAATGGCCTAGAAGAGGAAAAGGAAGCTTGCATAAGTGGAAGGAGCATAAAAAATGGAGTTTTGAAGTATTGGCATCGGCGCGCACGCGTGGCGGTTCAGATTTGAGATTGGCCCACAAAAGTCGGTGCTTCCGCGTAGCTGGGCAGAATTCTCAATCGACGCGTACGCGTGACGTGCGCACATGATCTCTTTAATGATAACGTGACTGGCGATTTCAGGGAAGTTCCCAACCCATTTCTGAGTAGAATTCTGGTGGAAAAAGATTAAAAGAATCAAAGGTTGAAGGAGATTGACACTTTTTCACACATTGGGATTTTTTGGAGAGTTAGTTTTTGGTAGTTACATTTTTAGATAGAGAAACTCCAACTTCTCTCTAGGTTTTTGGCTTTCTCATCTCCAATTGTACTTGGATTCTTTGGTGAGATCTAAATTTGACTTAATTCTACATTGTTCTAGTTGTAGATCTTCTTCTTCTACTCTCAATTTAGTGTTGTTATTGTTCTAGCATTGTGGATCTTAGATCTATACTTTGTTACTTTGATTTCCATTAATGAAATGAGGAATTTCATGTTAATTGTTGTTAATTATTGATTGTTGTTAATTGTTCACAATAGATTGCTTTAATTCAATTTCCTTTCACAATTTCATGATGTCTTCCATTGTTTCTCACCAATTGTTTGAGAAAATGTTTGCTTTAGCTATGGAGTAGAATTTTACTCTTGGCTTAGGGGTTGGATAATTGGAGACACTTGAATTATCAAAGCTTTTGTTGATTGGTAACTGAAAATTTCTAGTTGACTTGAATGATACTAACTCTAGTCTCTCACTAGGATTTGACTAGGACTTGTGGACTCAAGTTGATTATCTCCACTTGACTTTCCGTCATAGTTAGAGGTTGACTAAGTGGAGCAACAACCAATTGATATCAGAGTTGATAGAGATAATAATGATATGACTTACAATTACTTGTGTCCTTTAGTTTCATTGCTATTTGTTCATTACTTTTATGCAAGCTTGTTTACATTCTTCATACTCAACCTCAAACACCAAGGAACTCCTAGCCAATGATGTGCACCTTAGGACAACTCCTAGGGAGAATGAGTCGGGACTAATACTCTCGGTTATTGAATTAGATTGTGGACACACACCTTCTTTGTTTGATGTGTTATAGTTTGTTGGCTTAGACTATACTCACGACGAACACATTTGGTAAATTTCTATACCGACAAAATATAGTTCATCAGAGGGGTCTTAGGGATTCTCTTACTCAATTGACCAACTTGTACCTCCAGATTTCTGATGGAGGACATATAGTTTCTGTTATGAAACTGTGAGTGGTCTTAGAGAGTTCAGAGACTATAGTTGCTAAGTCAGAAAGGCTCTGCTTAGAAGTCTCCATCTGTTGCTGAGAAGATGGGAATGGTGGTTTGTTATTGAACCTAGTCTGGGTTCTTCCACCTTGATTATTGTTGAAGCCTTGATGGGGCTTCTGTTGATCCTTCTAAAAAAGGTTAGGATGATTCCTCCATGAGGAGTTGTAGATGTTTCCATAGGGTTCACCCATGTAGTTCACCTCTTCCATCATGGGTTAATCTGATTCATAGGAATCTCCATCATAGGAGGTGTCTTGAGTGCTGCTAGTTGCAGCTTGCACTCCAGTCAAGTGCTGAGAGATCATATTGACCTGTTGGGTCAAGATCTTGTTCTGAGCCAATATGGCATTTAGAGTGTCAACTTCCAGGACTCCTTTCTTCTGAGCTACCCCATTGTTCATAGGGTTTCTCTCAAAAGTGTACATGAATTGGTTGTTTGCAACCATTTTAACGAGTTTCTGCGGCTCCTCAGATATTTTCTTCAAGTGGAGTGATCCACCAGCAGAATGATCTAAGGACATCTTGGACACCTCAAATAGACCATCATAGAAGATTCCTAAGGTAGACCATTCCGAGAGCATGTCAGGAGGATATCTCCTGATCAGTTGCTTGTATCTTTCCCAAGCTCCAAAGAGGGATTCACCCTCTTTTTGTCTGAAGGTTTGAACTTCCACCCTGAGCTTGCTCATTTTCTGAGGTGGAAAGAACTTGCCCAAGAAAGCATTAACCAACTTTTCTCAAGAGTCTAGGCTTTCCTTAGGTTGAGAATCCAACCATATCCTAGCTCAGTCTCTAACAGCAAAAGGGAAAAGTATAAGTATGTAGACCTCAAGATCCACTCCATTGGTCTTAACAGTATCACAGATTTGCAAGACTTCATATAAGAATTGATGTGGATCTTCCAGTGGAAGTCCATGAAATTTGTAATTTTGTTGCATTAGAGAGACTAACTGAGACTTTAGCTCAAAGTTATTTGCTCTAATGGCAGGTATGGAGATATTTCTTCCATAGAAGTCAGAAGTGGGTGTAGAAAAGTCACCAAGAACCTTTTTTGCATCTCCTCCATTGTTCTGTTCGGCTGCCATGCTTGTATTTTCTGTTTTTTGTTCGAAAAGTACTGTGAGATCACTTCCAAAGTGTTGTGCTTTAACTTGTTGCAAACGCCTTCTTAGGGTCCTCTCAGGTTCAGGATCAGGATCAGGATCAAAGAGAGGTTCTTTATCTCTGTTCCTACTCATAAACAAGAAAAAGAAGACAAGAAAGAAAAAGAATGGGAGCTCTATGTCAAAGGATAGAGGACTCCCTGTGAGATGTAAAGAAGAAAGAAGAATGAAGATAGAGGAATGAGATGAAAGATTCAAATAAAAAAGTTGAAGAATTCAAAAATTTAGAAGTAAAAAGAGAAACTAGAATTAAAATATTTTTTATTTTATTTATTTATTTAATTTCGAAAACAAGAAGCTAATTAACTAAATTTGAAAATTGAATGTGATTTTCGAAAAAGAAGAGAGAGAAAGAGAAGAGAAGTTTTCAAAAATAGAAGAGAGAGGAATTAGTTAGGAATTAGTTTTGAAGTTTTGAAAGAGAAAACAAGTAACTAATTAAGAAAGATTTGAAATTAAGATAAGATAGAAGATTTGAAAAAGATTTAATTTTGAAATTTAAAATTAGAAAAGATAAGATAAGAATTTGAAAAGATTTTGAAAAAGATTTGATTTTGAATTTTAAAATTGAAACAAGATAAGATAAATATTTGAAAACAATTTTGAAAAGATAAGATATGGTGAATATTTGAAAAAGATTTGAAAATTAATTTTTGAAAAAGAATTCATTTTTAAATTTGAAATTTGAATTTTTAAATTTTAAGTTTTGAAATTGATTTTTAAAAATTGAATTTGAAATAAGATAAGATAAGACTTTTTTGAAATTTAAAGAAAGATAAAGAGATAAGATAAAGATTTGAAAAAGATATTATTTTTGAAAAGATTTAAAATTAAGATAAGATAAGAAAATGATTTGAAATTAAAATTTGAATTTTTTTTTGGAATTTTCGAAAATTTTTTGAATAAAGATAAAAAAGATATTTTTTATTTTTTGAATTAATGAAGAAAGAGAAAAATAACCAAAAGACACCAAACTTAAAATTTTTAGATCAAAAGACACTTGTTTTTCGAAAATTGAAAAGAAAAACACCAAAAGACACCAAACTTAAAAATTTTAAGATCAAAACAAGAAAAGAAACAAGAACAACTTGAATACCAAGAAAGAAAACTAAGAACAATTTTCAAAAATTTGAAGAAAATAAAGAACACACACAGGACACCAAACTTAAGAACTGACACTAGACTCAAACAAAAGACACTTTTTTGAAAATTTTTGGAAAAAGAAACAAGAAAGTTTGAAACTTTAAAAAGAACAAGAACAAAAGACTCAAACAAAAGGCAAAAATTAATAAGGAAAAGAAAGTGTTTTGAAAAAAAATTTTGAAAAGAAAACTGTTCCGAGAGTTACCTGAAACTGTAGGTTGATCTCGGACGAGATCTTCTGTACTAGTCGGAGCTGACGTATCCGGCTGGTGGGTGGTGGCCGGAGTTGTTGTGTCCGACTTGTTGCCTAGCTATTCTGCTGATCCTTTGTCACCGGGGGGTGGTGGTACCTGCAAGGGACTCCGATGCTTAAGTTAGCAAGGGTATTAAGCAGGTTTTTAGTAAAATCAGAGTATGAGTTATACCTGGGTGCTCCAGTGTATTTATAATGGCGTAGAGTGACCTTCTTAGATAAGATAAGTTAGTTATCTTATCTTATCTTTATCTTATCTTCAAGTGAGGTCATTTTATCTTCAAGGGAACTACCCTTCTCTCTGTAGGCTTGGGCTGCCTTAGGATTTGGGGCGTGGTCCTCCATTTGGGCCCTTTTTTGGGCTTTCCTGTGATTTGGGCGAGCTCTTTGAGAAGAGGTCGGATTTGTCCTGACTTGAAGAGGTCGGTCAACTTGTCAGTAGACCATCCCGGGTCGGACAGCTCGACCCAAGGTATGAACAGTGCCCCTGCTCGAGCTCGGTCTTCTGTTTTGAGGTCGAGTCTTCAGTTTTAGGACTTCGATCCTTTTATGATGAAGCCGATCTCGAGCATTTTGTCGATTTCTTCTTTGTAAAGTTCTCCTTTATTAATATGGAACGTTTTTCTTTTGCATCTTAAAAGCGCGCGTTCTTGTATTTAGCACTCGTAGCCTTGGGAATGCGCAAGGGTTTAATACCCTTATTATTTGGTTTTTAATTGCCCCGTTTCTCTTAGCCTCTCTATTTTTGAATTTCACGCTTAAAAAACGGTTTCTCTTCTCCGTAACTTTCTTTTTTTTCTCTCTTTCTATTTTCTAAAGTTTGCAGTTTTCGCATTTCCTCCTACGATGTTGCTTGGCGATTATCAGTGCTTTCCTTACTGTGAAAGGGCGACTCCTGATTCCATCTTCTACCTTTAACTTCGTCGAAGCCTTTTGCTTTTTCCAGGTTGGTTCTTCTTTTCTCTTTTTTACTTCCTTCGTTGCTTTGCATCCAGTTTTTGGTAAAGTTTGATTTTGCTGTGATGCATGTTGTCACTGAGGCCTTTGCTTTTCTGGAAAGATTTTTCCTTTGATGTCTTTTCGCCATATTGGTAACTGTGATGACTTTGGGTATGAATAGTAACTTTGTTGACAAACCTTTGTAGAAAGTAACGATTTTTTGATGGCTCGTTTTGATTTTGTGTCATTTGCCTGTTTGGGGGGGTTTATTTCTCTAAAAAAGGTGGTGTCTTTGATGACTTCTTCTCGATACATTTTGCTGCTTGGTAGTTCCATTTGCTGATAAGCTGAGACTGTGAATTTGGAAGGCAGTTATTTTGATGACTTTATTTGATTTGTAGCTTTTTGGGGTAATGTCTTTATTTTCTTCTCGAGATGTCGCTTTCTGAGAAAGGGTTGTTCTTTGTCTTTGCTGAGAGTTTTTTGTGGGGATGTTGGTCTTGTGGGTTTTCCTGAGTCCTTGTTCTGTTAACTGCCTCCAAAGGATGCCCCTGGATATTTTTGGTGTGGGTCCTAGGGTTTCCTTTTGTTGCCTGTACTGCGCTGGATTATGTTGCCCGAGTTGTTTTGATTTCATCCGAGATGTTTTTAGTAATCCATTCTTTTTTTCTTGTTTGTAGGATTAGTTGGCCATGTCTTCTCACAAAAATATTGTCGAGGCATCTTCTAAGGTTCCTGAAGGGATGTCCGATTGGCTAGACTCCCTTGTGTTGTTGTGTGTTTCTTTAGCCGATTCTGAATTTTGTGTAGCGCTTAGAAGACATCACCGTATTTGTAGCAGTGAGGATCAGGAGAACAATTACGAGTTAGTGGCACCTGATTTTGATGATCGAGTTTGCTTCCCTGTCCTGACTCAGGGGGGCGTCCCTTTTTCTATGCCTATGACTTCTTTTTCAACCAAATGAACATCACCTTTCCTTTTACTTCTTTTGAAACTGACCTGTTATGGTCCTGTAATGTAGCCCCCTCTCAGCTTCATCCGAATTCTCGGGGCTTCATTATGATTTTTCAGCTGGTTTGTTAAGAATTTGCTGTTACACCTTCTCAAACTCTTTTTTGTATCTTTTCGTGTTGACCAAGCCTGGGACTACCAAGAAGAAGGCTTCTTGGATTTCATTTAGGTCTGCCCAGGGGCATAAGGTTTTTTCTATGTATGACGAGTCTTTCCGGGATTTTAAGAATCACTTATTTAAGGTCCAAGCCATTGAAGAAGCCCGGCCTTTCTTTCTAGATGAAAATAACGAACCCCCCTTTCCTTTAGAGTGACAGAGGAACGTAGTGGTATCCAGTATTCTTGGGAGATGTTGGACGAGGTCGAGCAAGCTTTTGTGAATGTCTTGGAGGATATTTGGGGGGAACCTCCTCATCTGGATACTAAAAAATCTTTGGGGGACCCATCCCTTGTTCGAACTGCTTTGGGTATTACTTGATATATTTTGTTTCTTATTTTTACTTTGCTTTCTCCTTCTTTCCTGGTTTGTAAAACTATTGGTTTTCATTTTTCAAAGATGGCCAAGAATAATGATGCGATGAAGGCTTTCAAAAAGGCGAGAAAAGCTACTGCAGCTCAGAACATCTCGACCCGGGCAGATGGGGAAGGGTCGTCTCAGGTCTCGTTGAAGCCGTCTGTGCCGAGCTCTCCTGGCCCGAGGAGAATGATCCCTACTCCTCGAGTTCGTTTAGTGGATCCTCCACAGTCTTCTACTACTGCTGTGGCTTCTTTTACGGTCGTTCCTCCTTCCAAAAGACCTCGGACCGTTGAACCCTTTAATTTGGATGCGCCTGATTTTGACCCTATTGGATTTGTCAACCAGCAGATTGGCCCTTATGGTGCCCTCTCTATGGATGATGTTTCTCTCCTTCATCACTTAGATTTTTATAACTCGAAGTAGCATCAAGATGGCACATATGGGAGCTGCCCTGTACCAAACTGCCCAAAATCTTCCCCTTCATGCTACCAAGGCCTTTTTGGAGGAGGCTAAGCGGGAGTTTGACAAAATGAAGGGTTTGAAGGAGGAGCTCCAAGTGAAAGTGACCAAGCTGGAGAAGAAGTTAGAGAGTGAAAAGGCTAGTTCCGTTGCCTTGGTGGCTTCTATGCAGTTGGCTGAAGACATGGCGTTGAGGCACAAGGAAAGCTATGTCACGACCTATAGGAAAGTGATGCGTCTTAGGGGGAGTTGGAGTCAGCCCGGGCTGATTATGCCGATCTCCAGGGTCACCTTGTGGGCAGCGCAACTGCTGCTTATGAGAACCTGAAGGAGCAGGTTCGGGTTCTTGCCCCCGAGGTCGACCTTACTCTCTTCAACATGGACAATGTTGTGAAGGATGGCAAGATTGTCCTTGACGAAGATGATGATGTTGAACCTCCCTCTGTGCCTGCTACCAAAGCCCCTCTGGTGCCGAATTCTTCAGTTCCTAAAGACGGTCATTCCGAGTTGGAACCTGATTGTCAAATCTTAAACCGGGATGATGGGACAGTGGACGCTGTGCCTCTTCAGACTCGCCCTCTCTCACCCCCTGTTGATGCTGCCAAGAAGCCTTTGGATTCTTAATGAATTTTCTGGATGTTTGTGTGGATAGCCCAGCTTGTGGGCTTTTTTGAGCTTTTTATATTTTATAAATGGTGGTACTGACTTTTGCTACATTCCTAGTTGCTTGTTTAGCAACTTTTATCTTGCAAAACAAAGTAATTTCCAAGCTCTTGGGGCTAGTTTTGATAGCCCTTTAAGTTTGTTATTATTATAACTTGTGTTTTTCGTAACATATCTGTCTACACCCATTTTGGTACCTTTCTAGGTTTTGGGAGTGTTGGAACTTTCGTTGTCTGACCTCTTTGGATTGGCTTGATTCCCTCGAGCCTTTGCCTGATGTTATTTTCAGTAATTTGTTTTGTTTGGACCTTGTTCAGGTCTCTTAAGGTTTTTGAGAGGTCGATTCCGTCATGTTGGTTTTGTCCAAGTCGTTGTTAGTAATCCTCTTTTTTGGACCTTTGTCTAGGTCTCTTTCAGGGATTACTTTTGTAACCTTGTGTTTTGGGCTGACTTCATCATGTCGGGCTCTTCTAAGTTATTTTTGTAATCCTCTTTCTTGGACCTTGTTCTGGTCTTTTTCAGGGATTACTTTTATAACTTTTGTATTTTGGGCCGACTTCATCATGTCGGGCCCTTCTAAGTTATTTTTGTAATCCTCTTTCTTGGACCTTATCTCTCTCAGGGATTACTTTTATAACTTTTGTGTTTTGGGCCGACTTCATCATGTCGGGCCCTTCTAAGTTCTTTTTGTAATCCTCTTTCTTGGACCTTGTTCAGGTCTCTTTCAGGGATTACTTTTATAACTTTTATGTTTTGGGCCGACTTTATCATGTCGTGCCCTTCTAAGTTATAGTAATCCTCTTTCTTGGACCTTGTTCAGGTCTCTTTCAGGGATTACTTTTATAACTTTTATGTTTTGGGCCGACTTTATCATGTCGAACCCTTCTAAATTATAGTAATCCTCTTTTATAGGGCTGGCCAGACCACTTTCCAAGGATTTACTTATAACATTGGTTATTGCGACTAGTCTGACTTCTTTACGTCGGCCAGTCTTTAAGTTATTTTTTAGCAATCCATTTTATTAAGACCTCGTCAGGTCCTTTCTATAGATCACTTTCGATAACTTCTTGCATTATTTTGTTTTCTTCTTTGCCGATTTTGTAGAAATTGGGTTTAATCCTCGTTTGGTCGACCTTTTAATGAATTTGGTTTTCATCTCTGTTGGTCTTTATCGTGATCATGTAGTGAATTTGATTTTCACTTTCTGCCGATCTGTAGCTTTATAATCGGACGATGAATGTTTCAAATTAATACGGCTTGAGAATTTGTAGAAGATCTAAACAGATTTTATTCAAAAGAAAATGCAAATATATACATTGGTGCACGAAATTGTGATCACTACTTTTTAATACACAAGAATAATCCCCGGTAATGGCTCCCAAAAACTTGGTGCTCAATACCATGGCATAAACACAACTTCGCACAACTAACCAGCAAGTGCACTGGGTCGTCCAAGTAATAAACCTTACGCGAGTAAGGGTCGATCCCACGGAGATTGGTGGTATGAAGCAAGCTATGGTCACCTTGTAAATCTCAGTCAGGCAGACTCAAATGGGTATAGTGATAAACGAATAAAGCATAAAGATAAAGATAGAGATACTTATGTATATCATTGGTGAGAGCTTCAGATAAGCGAATGAAGATGCCTTCCCTTCCGTCTCTCTGCTTTCCTACTGTCTTCATCCAATCCTTCTTACTCCTTTCCATGGCAAGCTTATGCAAGGGTTTCACCGTTGTCAGTGGCTACCTCCCATCCTCTCATTGGAAATGTTCAACGCACCCTGTCACGGCACGGCTATCCATCTGTCGGTTCTCAATCAGGCCGGAATAGAATCCAGTGATTCTTTTGCGTCTGTCACTAACGCCCCGCCTTCAGGAGTTTGAAGCACGTCACAGTCATTCAATCATTGAATCCTACTCAGAATACCACAGACAAGGTTAGACCTTCCGGATTCTCTTGAATGCCGCCATCAGTTCTCGCCTATACCACGAAGACTCTGATCTCACGGAATGGCTGGCTCGTTTGTCAGGCGAGCACTTGGTTGTCAGGCGATCAACCATGCATCGTGTTATCAGGAATCCAAGAGATAAACACTAGAGCCTTGATTGCTTGTAGAACAAGAGTGGTTGTCAGTCACTTTGTTCATGAGTGAGAATGATGATGAGTGTCATGGATCATCATATTCATCAAGTTGAAGAACAAGTGATATCTTGGACAAAGAACAAGCGGAATTGAATAGAAGAACAATAGTAATTGCATTAATACTCGAGGTACAGCAGAGCTCCACACCTTAATCTACGGTGTGTAGAAACTCCACCGTTGAAAATACATAAGAACAAGGTCTAGGCATGGCCGAATGGCCAGCCTCCCAAAGTGAGTTCAATCATAAAAACATGATCAAAAGCTCTCTAATACAATAGTAAAAGGTCCTATTTATAGAAAACTAGTAGCCTAGGGTCTACAGAGATGAGTAAATGACATAAAAATCCACTTCCGGACCCACTTGGTGTGTGCTTGGGCTGAGCAATGAAGCATTTTCGTGTAGAGACTCTTCTTGGAGTTAAACGCCAGCTTTTATGCCAGTTTAGGCGTTTAACTCCCATTTAGGTGCCAGTTCCGGCGTTTAACGCTGGAAATTCTGTAGGTGACTTTGAACGCCGGTTTGGGCCATCAAATCTTGGGCAAAGTATGGACTATCATATATTGCTGGAAAGCCCAGGATGTCTACTTTCCAACGCCGTTGAGAGCGCGCCAATTGGGCTTCTGTAGTTCCAGAAAATCCACTTCGAGTGCAGGGAGGTCAGAATCCAACAGCATCTGCAGTCCTTTTCAGTCTCTGAATCAGATTTTTGCTCAGATCCCTCAATTTCAGCCAGAAAATACCTGAAATCACAGAAAAACACACAAACTCATAGTAAAGTCCAGAAAAGTGAATTTTAATTAAAAACTAATAAAAATATACTAAGAACTCAACTAAAACTACTAAAAACATACTAAAAACAATGCCAAAAAGCGTATAAATTATCCGCTCATCATACATGCGGGAGTTTTATCCTCTAAGTCGGGTGATTTGTAGGTCTTGGCTTGGCACCTCATTAAAAAACCTTTTCTGAAAAAAAAGCGCGCCTTATCCTAAGATCCTTTATCATCCCTAACTGTAGTACCTTCTTAAGTTGCAGGCGTGCCATGACCTAGGAAGCTCTTGCCCATTGAGTTCGGACAGTCTGTAGTAGCCCTTTCCCAGTACTTCTATGACTCGGTAGGGTCCATTCCAGTTTGCTGCCAGCTTTTCTTCTCCAGATCGGGTTGTTCCGATATCATTTCGGATTAGGATGAGGTCGTTCTCAACAAAAACTCACTGTACTACCTTTTGATTATATCTCGAAGCCATTTGACGTTTTAATGCTTCTTCCCTAATCCGAGTTCATTCTTGGACTTCTGGAAGTAGGTCGAGTTCTTCCCTTTGAAGTTGGGAGTTAGCTTCTTCACTATAGTGGATCACTCTAGGCGACCCTTCTTTAATCTCTACTGGGATCATTGCCTCCATTCCGTACGCTAATCGGAAGGGTGATTCCTTTGTGGTGGAATGTGGCGTTGTTCGATATGCCCATAGGAATTGTGGGAGCTCCTCAGCCCAGGCTCCCTTTGTGTCCTGTAATCTCCGTTTCAGCCCAGCCAATATGACTTTGTTGGTAACTTCGGCTTGTCCATTGGCTTGGGGATGTTCTACAGAAGTGAATTGTTGTTTTATGTTCAAGTTGACCACCAACTTTCTGAAGCCTGCATCTGTGAATTGGGTACCATTGTCTGTGGTAATGGAGTATGGAACCCCGAACCTTGTGACAATGTTCGTATATAGAAATTTTTTACTTCTTTGAGCAGTGGCATTAGCTAGGGGTTCTGCCTCGATCCATTGTGTTAAATAGTCTACCCCTACTATGAGAAATTTAACTTGTCCCGATCCCTGAGGGAAGGGTCCAAGAAGGTCGAGTCCCCATTTTACGAATGGCTAAGGTGAGGTCACGCTGATGAGTTCTTCTGGCGGGGCGATGTGAAAGTTGGCATGTTTCTGACATGGTGGACATGTCTTTACAAACTATGTGGCTTCCTTTTGTAGGGTTGGCCAATAAAATTCTGCCCGGAGTACTTTTTTGGTAAGTGCTTGCGCTCTGAGATGATTGCCACAAATGCCACTGTGTACTTCTTCTAGAACTTCCTTTGTGTTGGAAGTCGGCACACATTTTAACAATGGTATTGAAATCCCTCTTTTGTATAGAGTGTTGTTTATGATAGTGTAGTATTGTGCCTCCCGTTTTAACCTTTTACCTCCTTTTCCTCTATGGGGAGTGTTTCTGTTCTGAGGTAATTAATTATGGGAGTCATCCATCCTTGATCCTGACCTGTTATGGCTAGGACTTTTTCTTCTTCCGAGATTGATGGGTTCTGCAGAATTTCTTGGATGAGGCTTCTATTGTTGCGCCCTAGTTTGGTGCTGGCCAGTTTTGAGAGTGCGTCAGCTCGGGCATTCTGTTCTCAGGGTATGTGACGGACCTCATATTCTCTGAGTTGTCCGAGCTATTCCCTGGTTTTAACCAAGTACTTTTTCATGGTGGGATCTTTGGCTTGGTAGCTTCCTGCTATTTGTGAAGTGAGTACTTGTGAGTCATTGAAGATGATAAGCTTTTGAGTTCGAACCTCCCTAGCCAGCTTCAAACCAGCTAGTAGTGCCTCATATTCTGCTTGGTTGTTCGAGGCAAGGAACCCGAATTTGAGGGAGAGTTTGATTTGGGTTCCTTGGTCGCTTTCAATTATCACACCCGCACCGCTTCCAGTTTTATTTGAGGAACCGTCCACGTAGAGATTCCATTCTGTGGGGATTTCTGGTGTGTCTATAAATTCTGCAATGAAGTCGGCCAGGTTGTGATTTGATGGCTGTCCGAGCTTCGTATTGAAGATCAAATTCGGACAACTCGACTGTCCATTGCAAGATTCTACGCACCAGGTTTGTTTTCTGTAAAATCCCTTTTATGGGCTGGTTGGTCCGAACCCAAATGGTGTGAGCTTAGAAGTATAGACGAAGTTGTCGAGATGTTAGTATGAGACCGTAGGCAAATTTTTCTATTTTTTGGTAGTTCATGCGTTGATTGTCTACCCGCAACCCGACGTTACTTGGACTGAACCCCGAATATGGTTCCTTTACTGTGTCAGTTAGACACCTTGGCATCACAGTTACCCATGTCAATTAGGCCTCATCATAATAACATTTTAATGTGTATCACAGTAAGAAACAATGCTATCAGTTAGGTGAACATTCTCGCATTAGCAATCTCAGGCTATCAATTAGGCAGGCACTTTCGCATTAGCAGTTTAGCACAAGGCCCGTTTAACATACAATTCTCATTTATTTATTTCATTCATTACTTCCCTTTTCTTTTCCTCTAAGTATCGTTTCCATTATGCCTCCACTTCACTTTACAGCTAAGCATACCTCCGCATCACCAAGAAGCTAAAAGTACCTCTGCGTCACCATGAAACTAGGCGTACCTCCGCACCACCTTTTAACTTTAAATATATCCTAGGGATAACTTATACACCTTTGTTTAACTAAGTTCATACATCCTTTGGGTCTAAGCCAAGTTTTACCACGTTTATATTAGAATTGAATTAGATAGCCAACTTAATAAAATTTGCTGCTGCACTAAAGACAATTCAGAAAAATACAACAAGCAGCCCTATTTTTTGATAAATCTGTAATAAATTCAATTCTAATCCATTACTTCTAAATTTTGGTGAGGATACACTTAACACTCATAAGTTTTAGGACAAAGAAATTCCAAATCCATAGCACCTCATTTGGTTAATTAAAAGTCAGTTGGAAGTTCTGCCCTGTTACTTTAAATTAGTTCTGCATTTTTTGTGAACAGCCCAACATCCAAGGGACACAACTAACTCTAAAAAATAGCAATGGATATGAAATTTGTACTCACTTAAAATAGACTATATATTTAAAATACGTTTGGAAGCAACTCAAAATTCTAAATAAATCAAAAGTTATAGTGTCTGGAAGTTGGAACTGTAGAACCAAAAAACCAGAAAATTCTACAGCAACCACTAAACTTCAAAAATTGATATCTTCCAAACCACTTGGCCAAATTCCATAAAATTTTTATGGAGTAATATTGACTTATTGAAATTATATAGAAAAATGGGTTGGTTAAAAAATAATGTCCAGATTACTTCCAGTTTTTATTTTACGTTGTTGTCCAAACTGTTTAGAAATTTCTGCAGCAAGGCTTCTTAATTTTCAGTAACCAAATTTAGTCCTCTAGGTTTCCAACTTATAACAATCAACCATTCCCATTACTCATTACCATATCTACTTAAAACATTTATTTTTAAAACAAATCCCCTACCTCAGTTAGTCAAAAACCATAAAATTAAGCGTGACTCCAACTTCACTCTAACTTGCAGCAGCAATAACAGCTTTAAATCGAATCAGCAGCATTAGCAGCATTAGCCGCACCAATAGCTTCCCACAACAGCAATGCCATCAAACAACTTGCAAAGGTATTGACATAACCCTAATGCAATAATGACTCAAAATTCTCAATCAACCATGAAAATAGAACGGTAACAATGAGGGTTTTGGAACAAGGACAACTTACTAAAACTTGAAAAGAACAGAGGAATGGAGCGGCAGTAGTATTACCTTTATTTAAGCACAAACAATCCCACAGCCACCACCACGGTAGCAGCAATTTCAGCACACAAGAGAGGAATCAGAAATAAAGACAAGGCTTAGCAACAAACAGAGTCAGTGGTTTAAGCGACAGCAGCGGCGTCGACTCTCGCCAGTGACGGCGACGAGCTCCCGTGATGATGACAGTGACTGGGTGTGGCGGTGGTGACAGGATCAGCTTTCCCTCTCTCTCTCATCTTCGTGCACTTTCTCTCTCTCTCTCTCTTCGAAGCTCGACACTGATGCGTAGTGAAGTGCGACAGCGGCCCTAGGTCGATGGTGGCTGGACAGTGGCGGAGCACGACGGCTCCTCTTCCCCCTTGCGGCGTCTGTGACTCGTGACGCGCACTCTCTCCTCACTTTGTGAATCTCTCGTTTCTCTGCTCTGTTCCTCTTTGCTCTCTTATTTCTTCTATTAGTGTGTGTGTCATGTGTTTTTGTTTTGGACCTTTGGTTGTGCTATGTGTATATTTGGGAAGGGTTGGCAGTGGGTGGGTGAGTGACGGTGAGGAAGGGTGAATGTGGCTCATTGAAGAATAAACAGATGGTGGGGGAAGGCATACGTGTAGTAAAATTGGGTAATAGGATTAGGGCTGGTGAAATTAGGAATTGGAAATTTAGGGATTAGAATAGAATATGAATTGAAACCAAACTTAATCAATAAAATTAATTTTAAGAATACTACCTATTTTTTTAAATTACAAATTATTTTTAATTAAATACTCTATTTGAAAATTATAGATAAATAAATAAATTTTTCTTTGTTTATAAAATAAGTTCGAAACTAAATATTCAAAATACGGTATATAAAATTTTTATTATTTCTCAATTACTAGAACTTCAAATTATAATTAAGAAATTACTCGATTTTTATATAAAAATCTCTGAAAATATAATCTTGAATAAATAGAATACATCGTAAAATAACTTATTATTTAATTTTCGTAAATCAGGGTCTTACACAAGGAAGCCAGATCCTGACAACATCTAAAGTGCTTTCTCTACCTTTGAATCAAACTTTTGCTCCAACTCTTCAATTTTATCCAAAAATACCTGAAATTGCATAAAAATACACAACTCAAAGTAAAATCCAAAATGTGAATTTTGTACTAAAACCTATGAAAACTTAATAAAACTTAAACAAAACATACTAAAAATAATATGAGAATGATGGTAAAAAGTGTATAAAATATTCGCTCATCAGAATACCAAATTTAAACTGTTGCTTGTCCCCAAGCAACTAAAAACAAAATAGGAATAAAAGAAGAGTAAGATACAATAAATCTCAGAGTTTCCAATGAAGCTCAGCTTCAATTAGATGAGTGGGACTTAGTAGCTTTTTGCTTCTGAATAATTTTGGCATCTCACTATCCATTGAAACTCAGAATGATTGGCATCTTTAGGAACTTAGAATCCAGATGATATCATTGACTCTCCTAGTTTAGTTCTTTTTTATTCTTGAACACAGCTTTTTAGAGTCTTGGCTGTGGCCCTAAGCACTTTGTTTTCTAGTATTACCACCGGATACAAAAATGCCACAAACACTTAACTGGGTGAACCCTTTTGGATTGCGATTCAGCTTTGCTAGAATCCCCAGATAGAGGTGTCCAGAGTTCTTAAGCACACTCCTTTTGCTTTGGATCATGACTTTAACTGCTCAGTCTTAAGCTTTTCACTTGACACCTTCACACCACAAGCATATAGTTAGGGACACTGTTCTTTTTAGAGATCTTAGGCCAAAATTTTGTTTCTTGTAGGCCCTCTTAACCATTGATGCTCAAAGTCTTGGACCCATGCTCTTACCTGTTAGTTTAAAGAGCTATTGGCTTTTTGCTTTTACTTTTTTGGTTTAAAGAGCTATTGGCCTTTTTTTTTCTTTTCTTTTTTTGATTTTTTTGCATGCATGTTGATGAGTTCTAATTCACACCCCCATTCAAAAATTAGTGAATTAGTTCTTTTGGCAAGCGCACCAAAATTATCGCCAAGTAATAACCCACAGTGGAGTGGGATCGTATCCATAGAGATTGGCAAATTCAAGCAGTTTTAATTGGTTGATGAATTAGTCAAGCGGATCAATAAGATTGTGAAGTGCAGAATTGTAAATGACATATTGTAAATGACTAGAATATAAAGAAAAGCAATAAAGTGCAGAAATGGAAATTGCAGAATGTAAAGTGCTGAATCATAAATGACTTGAATGTAAATGGGAGTAGGGAATTGTTGAATGTAAAAATTAAGCAGTAAAGAAATGGATAGATATGAATGGGGAAGTTCATTGAGATTGGGAGATGTTGTCTCTTTGGATCAAATCTAGCTTATATCCTCTTCAATCGTGCAACTCATTGACCTCTTGGCAATCATGATTAATCGAGCCCCAATCCCTTGGTGACTCAATCTCTCAAATCTTGATCAAGAGCCAATTCCTTGGTCTAATTGCTCATGAAGAGAGATATGCTTGGTCCCTGATTATACCACACACCCTTATAGGTCCAGGTAGAGGGAGGATTATATGTCACGTATCCAAACACCAAAACCCATATTCTACTCAAGTGTGAGAAGGGATTTCAAGCATGGTTTCATGTTTCCTTTCCCAAGGTTCCCATGAAACCCAATTGCATTCAATCTCTTTCCCAAGATAATTGAACACTAAGCATTAAGAACGAAATTCCTTCGAGCAAATCAAAGAGAAGATGAAGAGAAGAAGAATTTTACTATTATCAATCCATCAAGTACAACAGAGCTCCCTCTCTCAAAGGGAAGTTAGCTACTCATAGCTCAAAAAGTACTCAAAAGTGAAGTGTAAAAGTGGATCTAAAACTAACTGCTTAACCCCTCTTCAGTACTCCTTGGGGGTATTTATACTACTCCTAGTAAAATAAAAGAATTACAAAAGTGAAAAGGGAAAATTACATTTTGGAGGGAAAAGAAAACACTCAATAAGCGTGACTTCTCAGCTGGTGTGTCACGTGCCCTTCATTCTAGCTTGGCGTGCCACGCCCAATCCTTCAAGTGGCACGCTCGTCTCTCTATCAATCTTGGCGTGCCACACCTTTGAACTCAAGTGGCACGCCATAGTGGAATTCTTGTGTTGGCGTGCCACGCCTTCAAACTCAAGTGGCACGCCCTTTGCCTTTTTCTACTTTTTTTGCCTCTGGAAACTAGAACTAGCTTGGCACTCCCAGGGTCTGGCATGCCACGCCCTTGCTATGTTCTTGGCTAAGCTCCTCTGGAAAGTTGTACTAGCGTGGCACGCCCAGGGTCTGGCATGCCACGCCCCTTTGTGAGTGAGTGGTTCCTCTGTTTGGCGTGCCACGCCACAAACTCAAGTGGTACGCCCCAATGCTTCTTTGCCCTATGAATGACACTGGCGTGCCATGCCTAGTTGCTCAAGTGGCACGTCTAAGTGAAGAATAGTGAGTGGCGTGCCATGCCTTCGATACCAAGTGGTACGCCCCATGTAATTGGCCTCCTTCATCCTCTCTGGAAACTTATACCAGCGTGCCACGCCTAAAGGTTGGCGTGCCACGCCTAAAGGTTGGCGTGCCATGCCCATGATCTTGTCTTGTTCCAGTAGTTGGCGTGCCACGCCTCGGCCTTCAAGTGGCACACCATAGTGACATGCTCGGGTTGGCATGTGATGAGCGGATAATTTATACGCTTTTTGGCATTGTTTTTAGTATGTTTTTAGTATGATTTAGTTAGTTTTTAGTATATTTCTATTAGTTTTTAGTTAAAATTCACTTTTCTGGACTTTACTATGAGTTTGTGTGTTTTTCTGTGATTTCAGGTATTTTCTGGCTGAAATTGAGGGATCTGAGCAAAAATCTGATTTAGAGGCTGAAAAGGACTGCAGATGCTGTTGGATTCTGACCTCCCTGCACTCGAAGTGGATATTCTGGAGCTACAGAAGCCCAATTGGCGCGCTCTCAACGGCGTTGGAAAGTAGACATCCTGGGCTTTCCAGCAGTGTATAATAGTCCATACTTTGCCCGAGATTTGATGGCCCAAACTGGCGTTGCAAATCAGCCTTAGAATTTCCAGCGTTTAACGCTGGAACTGGCATAAAAATTGGAGTTAAACGCCCAAACTGGCATGAAAGCTGGCGTTTAACTCCAGAAAAGGTCTCTACACATGAAAGCTTCAATGCTCAGCCCAAGCACACACCAAGTGGGCCCGGAAGTGGATTTTTTTGTCATTTACTCATTTCTGTAAACCTTAGGTTACTAGTTCACTATTAATAGGATCTTTTGACATTGTAACTGGACCTCATGACACTTGACACGTTTCTTTGTGTACCTTCCACGGCATGAGTCTCTAAACCCCATGGTTGGGGGTGAGGAGCTCTGCTGTGTCTTGATGGATTAATGCAATTACTACTGTTTCTCATTCAATCATGCTTGCTTCCATTCTAAGATATTACTTGTTCTTAAACCGGATGAATGTGATGATCCGTGACACTCATCATCATTCTCAACTATGAACGTGTGCCTGACAACCACCTCCGTTCTACCTTAGATTAAGTAGATATCTCTTGGATTCTTTAACCGGAATCTTCGTGGTATAAGCTAGAACTGATGGCGGCATTCAAGAGAATCCGGAAGGTCTAAACCTTGTCTGTGGTATTCTGAGTAGGATTCAATGATTGAATGACTGTGACGAGCTTCAAACTCCTGAAGGCGGGACGTTAGTGACAGACGCAAAAGAATCACTGGATTCTATTCCGGCCTGATTGAGAACCGACAGATGGATAGCCGTGCCGTGACAGGGTGCGTTGAACATTTCCACTGAGAGGATGGGAGGTAGCCACTGACAACGGTGAAACCCTTGCATACAGCTTGCCATGGAAGGAGCCTTGCGTGCTTGAAGAAGAAGACAGTAGGAAAGCAGAGATTCAGAAGATGGAGCATCTCCAAAACCTCAACCTATTCTCCATTACTGCAAAACAAGTACTTATTTCATGTTCTTTTGCTTTTCACAATCAATCCTGATAATTTCTGATATCCTGACTAAGATTTACAAGATAACCATAGCTTGCTTCAAGCCGACAATCTCTGTGGGATCGACCCTTACTCACGTAAGGTATTACTTGGACGACCCAGTGCACTTGCTGGTTAGTTGTGCGAGGTTGCAAAAGTGTGATTGCAATTTCGTGCACCAAGTTTTTGGCGCCGTTGCCGGGGATTGTTCGAGTTTGGACAACTGACGGCTTATCTTGTTGCTTAGATTAGGACTGTTTTATTTTTGTTGGTTTAGAGTCTTTTATTTAAGTCTAGTTTCATATTTTAAGTTTGGTGTCAATTGCATGCTTTTGTTTTCTTTTAGTTTTTCGAATTTGCATGTCCGTAATCTCTTTTTGATCTTAAAAAAATTCTAAGTTTGGTGTCCTCTTTGTGTTTTTCCCTTAAAAATTTTCGAAAATTAGTGTTTGATTTTCTAAAAATTTTAAGTTTGGTGTCATTTTGTTGTTTTTCTCTTTCCTCTTTTCAAAAATCAAATCTTTTTCATAAAAATTTTTCAATCATATCTTTCTAATTGCTAATCTCAAAATCTTTTCAATTAACTAATTGATTCAGTTTTCAATTTGCTTTGATCGTATTCTCTTTTAATTTTTGAATTTTTATTTTATTTTTCTTTTGTTTTATTTTATTTTTTTTATTTTTTTTCGGATAATTAAAAAAACAAAAACAAAATTTATCTGTTTGCAATCCATATCATTTCCCTTTATCCATTATGGACCTAAGTGGGATTGATCAGTCCAGAAGGACTCTAGGGTCATATGCCAACCCCATTACAGCTGCATATGGGAGTAGCATCTGTACACCTCCCATCAAAGCAAGCAGCTTTGAGTTAAATCCTCAACTCATTATCATAGTGCAGCAAAATTGCCAGTATTCCGGTCTTCCACAGGAAGAACCTACTGAGTTTCTGGCACAATTCTTACAAATTGCTGACACAGTACATGATAAAGAGGTGGATCAGGATGTCTACAGACTATTACTGTTTCCATTTGCTGTAAAAGATCAAGCTAAAAGGTGGTTGAATAACCAACCTACAGCAAGCATAAAGACATGGAAACAGTTATCAGACAAATTCCTGAATCATTTTTACCCTCCAAAGAGGATGACACAGCTAAGGCTAGACATCCAAGGCTTTAAACAAGAGGATAATGAATCCCTTTATAATGCCTGGGAGAGGTATAGAGGTATGCTAAGAAAATGCCCCTCTGAAATGTTTTCAGAGTGGGTACAGTTAGACATCTTCTACTATGGGCTTACAGAAAAAGCTCAGATGTCTTTAGACCACTCAGCTGGTGGATCTATACACATGAGAAAGACAACTGAAGAGGCTCAAAAGCTTATAGACACTGTTGCTAGAAACCAATACTTATACTCTAGCAATGAGTTCTCTCCAAAAGAGGAAGCCATGGCAGTAGTCACTGATCCTAATCCTCAAGAACAGATAATTGAGCTTAATCAACAATTGCTCCTGATGACAGAACAATTAGCAGAATTTAAAGAGATGCTCCATGAAACCAAAGTTGCTAACAAGAACATAGAACTGTAGTTGAATCAAGCAAAATGGTAGATATCTAAACAGATAAGAGGAGAGTGTCAAGCAGTTCAACTGAGGAGTGGGAAGACACTGAACAACCCCACTCAAAAGAGCAAGAAGTCAAATAAGGAACAATTGACAGAGGATAACCAAGCTATTACCCAAAATCCCTCTGAGGACAGTAAGAGCCCAGAGAGGAATACTTTTGGCGTTCAAACGCCAGAAAGGGAAGGAAAGCTGGCGTTAAATGCCCATTCCTTGCCCAGTGCTGGCGTTCAAATGCCAGAAAAGGGGGATAAGTTGGCGTTAAACGCCCAATCTTCACCCATTCCTGGCGTTCAGACGCCATGGGAGGATCAGACACCTGAGAGTGCTGATAATAATCCCTCTAAAAAGGATTCTTCAACCACTTCTGTAAGGAATAAGCCTGCAGCAACTAAGGTTGAAGAATATAAAGCCAAGATGCCTTATCCTCAAAAACTCCGCCAAGCGGAGCAGGATAAGCAATTTGCCCGCTTTGCAGATTATCTAAGGACTCTTGAAATAAAGATTCCATTTGCAGAGGCACTTGAGCAAATACCTTCTTATGCTAAGTTCATGAAAGAGATCCTAAGTCATAAGAAGGATTGGAGAGAAACTGAAAAAGTATTTCTCACTGAAGAATGCAGTGCAGTTATTCTGAAAAGCTTACCAGAAAAGCTTCAAGATCCAGGAAGCTTTATGATACCATGCACATTAGAAGATGCCTGCACCAAGACAGCCCTATGTGATCTTGGAGCAAGCATCAATCTAATACCTGCATCCACTATCAGAAAGCTTGGGTTGACTGGAGAAGTCAAACCAACCCGGATATGCCTCCAACTTGCTGATGGCTCCATTAAACATCCATCAGGCATAATAGAGGATATGATTGTCAAGGTTGGGCCATTTGCCTTTCCAACTGACTTTGTGGTGCTGGAAATGGAGGAGCACAAAAGTGCAACTCTCATTCTAGGAAGAACTTTCCTAGCAACTGGACGAACTCTCATTGATGTACAAAAAGGGGAAGTAACCCTGAGAGTCAATGAGGATGAGTTCAAGTTGAATGCTGTAAAAGCTATGCAGCATCCAGACACACCAAATGACTGCATGGGCGCTGACATTATTGACTCTCTGGTAGAAGAGATCAATATGACTGGAAGCCTAGAATCAGAGCTTGAAGACATCTTCAAGGATGTTCAACCTGATCAAGAAGAACCACAGGAAACAAAGGAATTTTCAAAAATTCCTCAGGAGGAGGATAAGCTTCCCAAACCTGAACTCAAACCACTACCACCATCCCTTAAGTATGCATTTCTGGGAGAGGGTGACACTTTTCCAGTGATTATAAGCTCTGCTTTAAATCCACAGGAAGAGGAAGCACTGATTCAAGTGCTGAGGACACACAAGACAGCTCTTGGGTGGTCCATAAGTGATCTTAAGGGCATTAGCCCAGCTACATGCATGCACAAGATCCTGTTGGAGGATAATGCCAAACCAGTGGTCCAACCACAAAGGAGGCTAAATCCAGCCATGAAGGAGGTGGTGCAGAAAGAGGTCACTAAATTACTAGAGGCTGGGATTATTTATCCTATTTCTGATAGCCCCTGGGTGAGTCCTGTCCAAGTTGTCCCCAAAAAGGGAGGCATGACAGTGGTTCATAATGAAAAAAAATGAACTGGTTCCTACAAGAACAGTCACAGGGTGGCGTATGTGTATTGACTACAGAAGGCTCAATACAGCCACCAGAAAGGATCATTTTCCTTTACCATTCATAGACCAAATGCTAGAAAGACTAGCTGGTCATGATTATTACTGCTTTTTGGATGGCTATTCAGGTTACAACCAAATTGCAGTAGATCCTCAGGACCAAGAGAAAACAGCATTTACTTGCCCTTCTGGCGTGTTTGCCTACAGGAGGATGCCTTTTGGTCTGTGTAATGCTCCTGCAACCTTTCAGAGATGCATGCTATCCATCTTCTCTGATATGGTGGAGAAATTCCTGGAAGTCTTCATGGATGACTTCTCAGTATATGGAGACTCATTCAACTCCTGTCTTAATCACCTAGCACTTGTCCTGAAAAGGTGCCAAGAGACTAACCTGGTTTTAAACTGGGAGAAATGTCACTTTATGGTGACTGAAGGAATTGTCCTTGGGCACAAAATTTCAAGCAAGGGAATAGAGGTGGATAAGGCAAAGGTAGAGGTAATTGAAAAATTACCACCACCTGCCAATGTTAAGGCAATCAGAAGCTTTCTGGGGCATGCAGGATTCTACAGAAGGTTCATAAAGGATTTTTCGAAAATTACAAAACCTTTGAGTAACCTGCTAGCTGCTGACACGCCATTTGTGTTTGACACACAGTGTCAGCAGGCGTTTGAGACCCTGAAAGCTAAGCTGGTCACAACACCAGTCATCTCTGCACCAGATTGGACATTGCCATTTGAATTAATGTGTGATGCCAGTGACCATGCCATTGGTGCAGTGTTGGGACAGAGGCATAATAAGCTTCTGCACGTCATTTATTATGCCAGCCGTGTTCTAAATGATGCACAGAAGAATTACACAACCACAGAAAAAGATTTACTTGCAGTGGTCTATGCCATTGACAAGTTTAGATCTTATCTAGTGGGATCAAAGGTGATTGTGTATACTGACCATGCTGCTCTTAAATACTTACTCACAAAGCAGGATTCAAAACCCAGGCTTATAAGATGGGTGTTGCTTCTGCAAGAGTTTGATATAGAAATAAGAGACAGAAAAGGGACAGAGAACCAAGTAGCTGATCATCTGTCCCGAATAGAACCAGTAGCTGGGACGTCCCTCCCTTCTACTGAGATCTCTGAGACTTTCCCAGATGAGCAACTCTTTGCCATTCAGGAAGCTCCATGGTTTGCAGATATTGCAAACTATAAAGCTGTGAGGTTCATACCCCAGGAGTACAGCAGAGTGCAAAGAAAGAAATTAATTTCAGATGCCAAGTACTACCTATGGGATGAGCCATATCTCTTTAAGAGATGTGCAGACGGAATGATCCGCAGATGTGTACCCAGAGAAGAAGCACAAAGGATTCTATGGCATTGCCATGGATCACAGTATGGAGGACATTTTGGAAGTGAGCGAACAGCCACTAAAGTCCTCCAATGTGGCTTCTACTGGCCTACTCTCTATAAAGATTCCCGAGAGTTTGTACGTAACTGTGACAGTTGCCAAAGAGCTGGTAACTTGCCTCACGGATATGCCATGCCTCAACAAGGGATATTAGAGATAAAATTGTTTGATGTATGGGGAATTGACTTCATGGATCCATTCCCACCATCATACTCAAACACTTACATTCTGGTGGCAGTGGACTATGTATCTAAGTGGGTAGAAGCAATTGCTACACCCACTAATGATACCAAGACCGTGCTGAAATTCCTCCAGAAATACATCTTTAGCAGGTTTGGTGTTCCCAGAGTACTAATCAGTGACGGGGGCACTCATTTCTGTAATAGACAGCTATACTCTGCTATGGTCAGATATGGAATTAGCCACAAAGTGGCAACTCCGTATCATCCACAGACAAATGGGCAAGCTGAAGTCTCTAATAGAGAACTAAAAAGAATCCTAGAACGGACTGTGATAGCCCGAAGAAAGGATTGGGCAAAGAGTTTGGATGATGCTCTGTGGGCATACAGAACAGCATTCAAGACTCCTATAGGAACCTCTCCATACCAACTAGTGTATGGGAAGGCCTGTCATCTGCCCGTGGAACTGGAACATAAAGCCTACTGGGCAACCAGATTCCTAAACATGGATGCTCAGTTAGCTGGTGAAAAAAGATTGCTCCAGCTAAATGAGCTAGAGGAGTTCAGACTCAATGCCTTTGAAAATGCAAAAATTTATAAGGAAAAGGCAAAGAAGTGGCATGACAAGAAGTTGTCAACCAGAGTTTTTGAGCCAGGACAAAAAGTTCTGCTCTTCAATTCTAGGCTCAGATTGTTTCCAGGAAAACTTAAATCCCGGTGGAGGGGTCCGTATGTGATTACAGGAGTGTCACCTTATGGATATGTTGAGCTTCAGGATATTGATTCTGACAAAAAGTTCATTGTTAATGGACAAAGAATCAAGCATTATCTTGAAGGCAATTTTGAGCAGGAGTGCTCAAAACTGAGACTTGAGTGATTCTCAGTAAAGGTCCAGCTAAAGACAGTAAAGAAGCGCTTGCTGGGAGGCAACCCAGTCATTAGCAGGTCATATGTGTTGTTCTTACAAAGGCAAGTATCAAAAATGGAGGAATTCACAGAGTTACAGAAAGATTCAGCGCAAAAAGCAGAGAAAAAGAGCTTACTGGCGAAAAAATGCCAGTAAGGGGCATTTTGGGCGTTAAACGCCAGAATGGGCACCATTCTGGGCGTTTAACGCCAGGTGTGCAGCATCCTGGGCGTTTAGCAAAACGCCCAGTAACAAAGGGGATTCTGGCGTTTAACGCCAGCCAGGGCACCTGGCTGGGCGTTAAACGCCCACAATGGGCAACAAATGGGCGTTAAACGCCAGAATGGGTGCCATTCTGGGCGTTTAACGCCAGAAAGGTGGGGGACCAAGATTTTGTTTTTCAATCAAATTTTTTCAAACTTTCCTTTTCTTACCCATACTTTTCTACATAAACACACTTCAACCTTTCATCATTCACTTTCAAATCTTCAAAACCATTCTTCAAATCTCTCTCAAATCAATCCCAAATCTTGTTCAAAAACTCACCCTTCTCTCAAATTCTCTCCATATCTTCTCAAATCTCTTTTCAATTTTTTTCGAAATCTCCTTTCCCCCCCTTATAAAAACACGTTCGGCCTCACCATTCCCCCACACCATTCGAATTTGCTCTTCTCTTCTCTCTCTTCCTTCCTTTCTTTTGCTTGAGGACAAGCAAACCTCTAAGTTTGGTGTGCCTTTCCGTGATCACTAAGCCAAGATTCATCAAGATCATGGCTCTTAAGGGAAAACAAACCAATTTAAGAGGAAAGAAAGAGAACAATCCAAGGAATCTTTGGAATCAAGAGAAGTTCTTAACCAAAGAACATGAAGACCATTATCACAAAATAATGGGTCTGAGGTCAGTGATCCCGGAAGTTAAATTTGATCTGAAAGAAGATGAATATCCGGGGATCCAAGAGCAAATTCGAAACAGAGGATGGGAAGTTCTAACCAATCCTGAGATAAAGGTTGGAAGGAATATGGTTCAGGAATTCTACTCAAATCTGTGGCTAACAGATAAGCAGAGAATGACTGGAACCGCTTACCATACTTACAGAACCATGGTCAGAGGGAAAGTTATGTACTTCCATCTGGACAAAATAAGAGAAATCTTCAAATTGTCTCAACTGCAAGATGATCCTGAATCTTTTAATAGGAGAATGGTGAGAGCAGATAAAGGGTTGGATCAAGTTCTAGAGGACATATGCCTCCCTGGAACTAAGTGGATAACCAATTCAAAGGGTGTCCCAAACCAACTCAAGAGGGGAGACCTCAAACCAATTGCAAGAGGTTGGCTAGACTTTATTGGGCGTTCCATATTGCCCACTAGCAACCGTTCTGAGGTCACTATCAAGAGAGCAGTGATGATTCATTGCATTATGCTTGGGAAAAGAAGTGGAGGTTCATCATGTGATTGCTTGTGAGATCTACACAATTGCAAATAAGAATTCCACTGAAGCCAAACTGGCTTACCCAAGCTTGATCTCCTTGCTCTGTAAAGAGGCTGGGGTAAAGATGGAGTAGATGAATTCATACCCATTGAACATCCAATCACCAAGAAGTCAATGGAAGGACAAATGCAAGACAACTCTATCAAAAGGAGGGCGCAGGAGTTCCCCCCTGAATTTCCTGAAATTGGCTACTGGGCCAGCCTAGAAGCATCTATCACCAAGTTGCAAGAGACTATGGAGCAACTTAAGGAAGAACAGCAGAATCAGAACTGCATGCTCTGCAAATTGCTGAAGGAACAAGAGGAGCAGGGGCGTGAACTTCAAGAACTGAAATGCCAAAGTTCTCCCTCAATTTGAGGGAGCATCCACTTCTCAAAATCAAGGTTGTTGAGTCCTAACTCTGTGAAAACCTCTATCATTAGGAGCCTATTTAAATTTTTTTTTATTTTTAGTTTCATTTTATATTTTTGAGTCTTGTTCTTAATTCTAATTAATAAATTTAAAGTTATGCCTTAAAGCTATGAATGTCCTAGAATCCATCACCTCTTAAATGAAAAATGCTTTAATCACAAAAGAACAAGAAATACAGGATTTCGAATTTAGCCTGAAACTAGTTGGATTAGTTTGATGTGGTAACAATACTTTTTATTTTCTGAATGAATGCTTGAACAGTGCATATGTCTTTGAATTTGTTGTTTTGAGAATGTTAAAATTGTTGGCTCTTGAAAGAATGAGGGAAAAGGGGAACTGTTATTGAGGATCTGAAAAAATCATCAAATTGATTCTTGAAGCAAGAAAAGCAGTGAATACAAAAAAAATTTCGAAAAAAAAAAAGAGAAGAAAAAGAAAGAAATAAAGTTGTGAACCAAGGCAAAAAGAGTGTGCTTAAGAACCCTGGACACCTCTAATTGGGGACTCTAGCAAAGCTGAGTCACAATCTGAAAAGGTTCACCAATTATGTGTCTGTGGCATGTATGTATCCGATGGTAACTGGAAGACAGAGTGCTTTGGGTCACAGCCAAGACTCATACACTAGCTATGTTCAAGAATCATTATACTTAACTAGGAGAATCAATACACTATCTGAGTTCTAAGTTCCTAAAGATGCCAATCATTCTGAACTTCAAAGGATAAGTGAGATGCCAAACTGTTCGGAAGCAAAAGCTACTGGTCCCGCTCATCTAATTGGAACTATGTTTCTTGATATTTTGGAGTCTATAGTATATTCTCTTCTTTTATTCTATTTTGATTTTCAGTGCTTGGGGACAAGCAACAATTTAAGTTTGGTGTTGTGATGAGCGGATAATTTATACGCTTTTTGGCATTGTTTTTAGTATGTTTTTAGTATGATTTAGTTAGTTTTTAGTATATTCTATTAGTTTTTAGTTAAAATTCACTTTTCTGGACTTTAC